>NW_020451018.1:0-6787 GCF_003343035.1 Apteryx rowi
GCATCTACTGTCAGAGGGTCGGTCTGGGGCGCAGCCTCTGACGCAGCAACTCCAACAGCCACTGGGGAACGCGCAGTGCGGCGTGTCACGACCATACTTGAGGAAGCGTGCACCACAGGGAACAGAAACGAAGGTTCCTTCGCRCGCCCTTCTGCACGAACTGCTGCGCAAACTGCTGCGTCTGTTCACTGCCTCTGGGAGCTGCGCTCTATTATTAATATTATTAATTAAAAGCATTACATTCTATTACTGAGTGTGCTAGAGAGCTCTGTGGGGAAGAAAATGTAAATAAAATATGAAGCTCCACCAATAAATTATAGAATCTTGCAAGCTAAAAAAAACTTTACAATAGGACGTTTTATTGTACTAGATTATTTCAGATACCATCTCAGTCATTCAGAGTTTAAAGGCAAAAAATATTCAGAAGCACCCTCAACTCTCAGTAAGAAATCAGAAAGCAAAAAAACCAAAGTCATTCTTATTAGGGGAAAATTAGATTGCCTGGCAGGATCTCTGTATTAGTAATGAGAAAAGAGTTCTTCTCCAAAGGCCTGATCTCACACTACTAAATTAAATAGATATGGATATTTTCCTACCTGACCTCGGTCAAGTATGCCCAATTCCACCAAATTTCAAACTCCTTTAAAGAAAGTTAAAGAACGTTTCTTTAAAGGAGTTTGAAATTTGGTGAAACAACCATAACTGAAATTACATCAAGTTCAGCGAGAAATGGTCTTCTGGAGATGTCTGTATAAAATTGTTTTTTTCCATTTTTAATATAGCTTGTTTTTCACTGTTATAACAAAATTAGAAAATTAAGTATATAAACCTCAGTTGCTTGGAAGAATCAGAGCTGACAAGACATGTAATTTCAACAAAGTATATTTTTGCATTGATATCCATACCACTCAATTACAATTTTTCATTTAAAAATAAGGCTTCTTACAATTTGTTTTGTTTTTTTTTCTGTCCTAGTTTTTGTACCATAAACTAGTCAAACCCTCTCATTTTGATGTTTATTTTTATATTATGAATTCCATAGTTTGTTTATGGCTTGTTCCACAGTGAAATAGAAGTCAGTTTTACAATCATCCAGTTGAATAACCAGCATCAGCTGAGACCAAGAAGAGAAAAAAAATGTTGAATGAGGACAGCTAAAAAGCTTCTTTGTGGAACTGGGGTATTCTCAAAGACCACCTAAAGAAACTTTATATGGCATTTCTCTGGCAGTATTAAATACTCTGATGAAGTATTTGTTGATCAATATAGGCATATTTAATATTTTACTTTTTATTTAGGAGAGGTTCCGAAACAGGCAACAGCACAAAAATAGCGCCAATCGTGCAAACCTGTCAGTTAGCTTTGGGTTGTGAAACTGAGTAGGACTCTCTTCCAGTTTCTTGTAGGCAGTAGGAAATCACTTCATTCATCATGAATATTTATTGTCCTTAATTTTTCTTTAACCAAATGTCTTTTGTGACACTGAAGTTCACCTTTGTCCAGTCTCAAGGATCACAGTATTCATCAAATACTTTTCTTAGCTGTCCCAATGTTCCAGGCATGATTGCTGTCAATAATAACTACTTTACTGCTCGTCTCCTTTTCTAATAAAAAAGCTTTGCCTTCTTTTTCCACCTTTTTACCTATCTTCARCCCTCAAAATGTCATTTCTTCCTTCCAGAAAACCAGCTTTCCTCATTATCTGAGCCTCTTATGATGCCCATTTGATCGTTTCCTAGGTTCTGTTTGGTTTTGTATCAATCATACTCTCTCTCTTGCTGTGTTTTGTACTGTACTGATTGCTGACCCCATTACACATGAAAGGACTTCAAGTCAAAATTGGACTGGTTTAGGTAGCACAAAGTATAAAAATTAGACTGTATCTAGTATGTCAGATACTGGATCTAGTTAGCTTAGAGACAGGATGAAAAGTTAGATATATTTTCCTGTCACATTTGTGATAATGCAGCTTTATAGTTGTGATTAGACAATAATCACTAGGAGAGATGTACACTCAGGCATTGCTCCTCTGGGATGAAACCCATGTTTGTTCAGATATTTGCACCCAAAGATGCAAGAAAGTTTTCATCTCCTTGTAATTTGTCACCTGAAACTTGGGCAAGACTTATCCTTAATGGGTGGACCACCTACCAGTATTTCTTTAACATTTCCTTAATTAGTGTTCTTTAACATTTTTAAATGTAGAAACAATCAGTATTAAGATATTTTTCCTTATGTTAAATTTATAAAAAGTATTTTGCCTATGTATTGCTCTCATGCAATCTTTCATTATGTTATTTCAGTTCATTTGCTATATTCCGTAATTAATATCTCCTGCAAAGTTCTTCCTGGAACTCTGTTGCCTCTTAGCTCTGTGTTAGGGTCATCAGTAAATAAAAATCAATTCTTACCTATACAGATAACTGCCCTCTTTATCAGAGTACACCTATTTAAATTGTGTGCCAAAGGTGGCTGTTGAAACACAGTGGTACACTGTGGCTGCACACTAAGCATAAGCAGCCTAGGATGTTGACACAGGGCTTTTTAAACTCAAAGCTAAGTATTTTTTAATGGACTGGTATCAGACAGACCACTAATGCACCACACAGAATGTTAATGAAGATTAGAGATAATGATTTTTACTAGTGCTCAGACTGACTGAAGTGGAAGTGATTTGATTTTCTCACTCCATATTTCAAAGTGAACATGGTAATTATAGGAAGGCATCTGTACTGCTGGCAACCAGAAGAGAAGTCTTATCATTCTCCACAGACAGGACAGAGTTTGGACAGTGGCTGCTTAGGCTTGCAAAAACTGCCACAGAAATATAAAGAATTCTAGATGTTAAAGAGACATTTCTGGGAGCATGAGGAGGAAGCAGGAAGAGAAAGGATGAGGAAAGGCATGGGTGGGTCTGTAACTGATGAAAAAGAATCATCCAGTTTGACAAGGAACTAACACTCACTGCCATTTTCTCTGGACCAGGAGTCAAGAGAGGGGAAAGATAGAAAAAAATACTAGCCACACACCAAGAAGCTTTTAAAATAGAAAATTTTTGACCCGTTATGTAGACGAGTGCAAGGCTTTGAGGATAAGAATCTAAGCAACTGAAGGAAAAATAGATTTGCATTAGTGGGCCACACAGAGACCCAATCTGAGCTGAAGATTGCATAGCTGCACAGGGATGCAGAAAAGTGCATCCTCTTGACTGTCATTAATGGAAGAGGAGGACTTTAACATTTGGAGGACTTTAACATTTGCTGTCTGCCCCTTCCTCTTCTCCATCCCTCCAATACACATCTAATTTAGATCATTTAACTACAGAAAGCTGAAATGAGAACATAATTAAACCTCATCGAATTGTGGATGTATTTATCTCTTATTGATAAAGCTAAATATAGCCTTTACACACCTTATTTGACTTGACTTAATAGCAGGTTGTTTTTAGTGCAGACTATTGAGGAATCATTTTTACAACTGTTATAAAATTAGAGATCCATAAAAACAATAATTGGTGACAGAACTTCCAAGATCTTACAAGCCTGGTGGTATATCAGTTTCAGTAGTTGTCTGAGACAGTACTCAGAAGTACACTTTATTTGAACAAGTCCACTGAGAAAAATCTTCTTATTGCCTTTTATTCCCTCTTCATTAATCAAATATTTACTGGCTACCATGCATGCAAGCTACGTGGAAACCTGATGCTTATGGGAAGACTGATTGCCATTATGAGGCTGAAAACTCAGCAATTAATATTTGATGTCATCTTTTGGCAAGTACACAAAAGCTATTGAAGCAAAAGCTGCACTACTGAACATACTACTCTCCCCAGGAATCTGTTGGAAACAGAGCTTTATTTTCAGGAATTACAACATGAGCAGAGCAAGCTGACAATATYGTACAAATTAAATTATCATGTGATATGGTTTTGGGTATTGTAGATCCTATTTATTATTCAACACTTAGCTAGTAAGGTAATGAAGGGAACCTTCTGGTTAATATATAACAATCAGTATGTTCATAGAATTGTTATAGGTAAACGTGACAAATTGACAACCACTGGGGCCAGGTTGCATAAATTCCAATTTATAAAATAATTGAGCAAGTCACAAGTAAGCAAAACAGCGCTGGGCGGCCGGGGGGAGTCTCCTGCTCCACCAACGGCGCGCGCAACCCCCCCTCACAGTCTCCTTATATGCGATTCCAGTTCCGGGTATACGGGGCACCTCCTGTAACTTCTGTGGTTGCGCCGGCTGTTGCTAGGGGGTCTTCTTCAGCCCTCTGGTGGTCGTGGGGATGAAGGCTGGAGTCTTCCTCTGCATTGTGTGCCATATTAGGCTATCTAAACTAACATTGCCGCTTCGCTAGCTCAGCTCAATTTTCTCAGGCGGGGTACATGCCCCCCACCACAGGCTGTAGGATGTTCCCACAGATGTTCCCAAGGCTGTTTCTCGCTGATGTAACAAATTAGTACATATCACAGAATGATATATGAAACCTACAGATTAGATGTAAGCTGTAACTTTTCTTCCAGCTCTGATATTTATATTATACTGATATATATACTTTTGATATATATACTTTTACAAAATTCATTCCACTCCTATAGGGACAAAAAAACTCTGAAGGAAAAATATCACTTGGGAACTCCCTATTATTCCTCTAACTGAAAGTGTTTAAATATCAGCTCTCATAACATATAGTCACTTACCTGTTTTTACATGCTTAAAGTCCTTGAGATTGCCCATTGAGAGAAGACAGCAGATCTCACTCTAGAAGCTACACTCAGCTATAATGCTGAAACCAGGAAAATCAAGAGCGTGACATCTACTCTGGACTGACTTTCTTATCAAACTTATACATGCATACCAGATTCGATCTATGGCATGAAGTTCTTCTTCAATAAACTTTGCGCTGACCAAACAAAACCAAGAAGCAGCAAAGTAAGAATTACTTCACCTAAATTTTATCTGTGTAAATGGCATCTGTCCAGCCTAGTTATCTAAATTCAACAGAGGATAACCACTCCTAATGGTGAGTCATCCACCTTTTTCTAATTTGAGCATAAATTAAAGATAGCTTTCTTCCACCAGTTCTACAGAGAGAGTTTAGATGATTAGCTTAAAATAAAATGGTTCATTATAAGTGGCTGGAGTTAGGTGAGATGAATCCCATCTTTCCTGATTGCTTTATTACATGGAGAGATAGGAGAAATACTGTAGTCTAAAAGCACATTTAGCTTCTGTCATTAGTGACCATACATAACACCACCATCACCTCTGAATATCATTAACACAGTTAAGGAAAAGCTACATCTGTAGAAAGTAGAAATGGAAAGTGTGTGTGTTTGTTCTTAGTTTTCATACTCATTATCCAAAGCATGAAGCAGTGTCCAACCTCCTTCCGCCTCTCAAATTAATTGCTTTTCAGTTTGCTGAGCCTTCTCTTCCTGATTGCTCTAGGTGTTCTCCTCCCCCTGACAGCTTCTGACACTTCCATCATAACAAGCCGAAAGAAAATGCCAAACTGTACCATTTGCAAACCAAAAGCCAACGTGTGGCCAATTAGAAGAGCTAGTATACTTCTGGTAGCGCTAAGATTATCAGCAGACAGGAAAAGAAAGTACTTATTTAACAGAAAGTAGAAAAACTCCCCAGTACTGTTTTTTTTTTTTTAAACAAAAAAAAAGACTAATTACAAATTTGTACACTTGGACTTTTACATAAAATCTGTTTTCTCTGAGAGAATAAATCTAAGCATTTTACAATAAAAAACGTTTTTTATTATTTAAAAAATGGACAGAAAATGATTGAATTGATAGAATGAACTGAATAGAAAAAATATAGATTGAACATCAGTAGATAGTAAAGACATTTCTTGGGTGGATGGCAATGGTATGTATCTTTTGCTTCTGTTGAGAGTGAAATATATTGAATATATTCTAACAGTGCACGTCAAAAGAATACGTAGAAGTCAAACCTTGTATGCATGTTATGCTTCTATAAAGCTTGAGGTTGTTTTTTACATAAGATTTGAAAATAACTTTGTGTGCAGTCTGTAAACTTCCTGCCTTTGTTTCAAGTGTTTCATTTCATTTTTTTCAATTATTTTTTCATATATGATCAGTTATGAATAATCAAATTCAATTAGTTGCAGGTGTTTGGGATCTGCCACACACCTCTTTTTTTTCTCCTTTCCCAATTTCCAAAATAGGGATGTTTGGATGACAGGAAAATGGAAGGATGGTAAAATGAAAACTAGACTTTTCAGTTCAAAATCCAGATTTTTTCATTATTAAAATTTACATGTTCAGCCAAAAAAAAATCATTTTTTTTTAACCGGTGCTAATATAAAAAGAGTCCTCTGGATCTCGGAGAGAAGGTAAGCACTTCAAAATCCCCCACGTCCAGTGCTTTATCACGGACCTGAGGCAGGATGACAGGCTCCTTGTTTATTCTCAGTGCAAATACATCCTGAACACCTTCCCCCAACTCCTCGGCTCTCCCTCCTAACCTCTGAACAGAAAGCGTTCAGTCATTTTATTTGGAAGAAACGTGTTTCGGGAGACGGCCTGCACCCGGGGAGGGCAGGGCAGGGAGGAAGGGACGGTGCGGTGCCGCGGTCAGCGCGGGGGCTCCTGCCGCCGCGCAGGTCCTGCACCTCGCTCTCAACACACGGCGCGGCAGCGACCTGACCCGCTCCCTCCGCGGGGTTTCAGCGGGGCGCCCCGCGCCGCGGCCCGGCCCGGGTGACTGCGCGGCTGCAGCGGCCGGGGAGGCGCCGGGGC
>NW_020451018.1:7352-86902 GCF_003343035.1 Apteryx rowi
GCCGGGGGGGCCGCGGAGCGGCGGGGGGGCGCCGGCCCCAGCCGCCCTGCGGCGCCCCTGGGCCGCCCGCAGCCTCTCCTGGGCCACGCGGAGCTCCTGGTGCCGGCCCTGGTGCCCTGCATCTCCGATAATGTGATTTTTTATTTTTATTTTTTAACTTTTAGGGCAATCAGAATAGTAAGGCCTTATCTGCGTGTGTGTTCAGCAGTGGTTCAGTCTTGCTATACAGGTATAGACGAAGTTGCACGGGTAGAGAGTGACTTTCACTGTGTCATATGTTTCCGTGTAGGAAGGGTAATAACCTTTATCTAATAATGATAATCATTAAAATCTTAATTATTATAAGATTTGGTTGGATACACTCCTTTTCTGTTTGAACTGTTGTCTCAAGCATAACAAAATCCTGTCTCAGTTATACCTTTGGTGTAGGAAAATAAACAGCTGCTTGCTTATTTTATGTTTTTTAGTAGTTGGCAACAAGCCCATAACTGATCTAGAAGCCACGACCGGAGCATGTGAGCAGGCTCCTTACTGTTGCACATCAGTTACAGGGCCACCGGGGGACTTTTGCTGGTTCCAGTTCTTTGCGTATTTGGGATGTTTTGGATCCAAAGCTGTGAATCTCAAATGCTCTGTAAATAATAATGAAAACAGTGAAAGGAAATCTCTTTTTATTTGTGATTTACTTTAAAAAATGTAGTGTATTTTTAGGGATAAACCAGAAAGTTTGTCCAAAGATAGATCACTAGAGCTTTGTTTATCGTAGGACTACCGGTGTCATTCCATTCTAACAGTTTGCTACCAGTGTTCAAGGCAGATAAGGCTGTAGCAGGAGAGCAAAATGTACTCCTTGCAGCTTTGTTCTTTGTGGAAAGACATGGGGAGCCTTTCTTCATGGGTATGGTTCCCTAGATTCATCCTCCAGCTGATCTATCAATAAAATAAACTAACAAAATGAACAGTACCAAGCTGCAAGACGTGGAAGTATTTACTTAATTCTAAAGGGATTCAAATATAAAGTACTGAACTTGCTTATTGTGCTGTGTGATTTAAGGCTTAAATCAGGTGGAAGGAAGGTAGCAAATGTGATACTTCCGTTAAAGAGGGATTCCAAGACTGTGCTATGGAAATAGAGATTTCCATGCCAAGCAAATTAGCAGGAAACTGGACTATGGATAAATATGATATATGATGGCAGAGTTAATGTGGGTGTTGAGTCATACATTGCAAAACTTCAAGAGTTCTCTGAACTGGTTGGTATGGTATGTTTGGATTTTCAAGAAGCTTTCAACAAGTTCCTTCACACAAAGCTTTTAATTTCTTTAAGCTGTTATACGATAAGAGAGATGTTTTCTCATTGATTAATAACTGTTTCAAAGTTTAGAAATAGAGTGTGACTGAATATAGAGTTACCAGCTGAGTCTCCTAAGAACAAATAGCATTCAAAACACTCATAAATGGTTTAGAAAAGGAGAATGGAAAAGTGACGCAACAGCATTTATAGAAGATACAAAATTATTCAGGCTAGGTAAAAGCAGAGGTGTTTGAGAGCTCATTCTGCAACTCTTCAGTGATTTAAAAACAGCTGAAATGCAGCAAATAAAATGTTAGAATGTTTTTGGAAAATAATAAAAAACAAAACAGAAAATTTCACGGTGCTATTGCACAACCAAAGCTACTAATCCCTTATAAGAGTGTGGATCAGATGAGGAGTGCAAACACAAATGGCCTCATTAGAACCTCTGACACGAAGTTGCTGGACCGTGAAAGCTGGAACGTGACAGGGAAAGATCACTCTGTACTTGTCTTGCTTTTTATACTTCGTCTTTCAGCATCTGTCATTAATGGCTGTCAGGAAAAGGACAGTAGGCAAGATAAACTCTTTCACAGGAATATATGTTCTGCCATAATAGGGTCCAAAAAAAAATTTTTAACAATGAATTAACTGCCCATCTGGATGCTATCTCTCCTTCATAGATGTCTAGGAGTATGAAGGAAATGAAGGAGAACTGCATATAAATAAAAAGTAGTGAAATCTATTTTGTGGCTTTTTTTTTTCCAAGAAGTTTTAACTTTAATACCTAAAGAAACTGATATCCCAAAGTTTGCATTAGCTGAAACAGCAGCTACCTGATTAATGGAGAAAATTAGATTGAAATTAAACATGCATTAAAATTAGACATGTCATTCATAAAGTTAGAAGTTTCTGATGACCCTGACCAGATATTGGTGTCATATATGGCATATAAAAAGCAACGAAGGCCGCAGCTGGCTTTGAAGAGAAATTATGTGTTAAGTCAAAATACTTGTTATTCCACTGTCATCTATAATTTACAGAATCAAACTTGCACCATAGAAGCGTGTTGACACTGGGAGTTCCTGTTGTTCAGTTGTCACTGTTTTGGGGGGAAGGGTTTGTATGTGTGCATGGGTGTTAAGGCTTCTAGTTTGTTGTACAGTGATTTTTCCTCAACAATTCAGATGAGGAAGGTTGGTCAGTGATTCTTCTTTCTGTGGGACAAGCATGGAAATGCTGAGAGTTTTCGAGAGAGTGTAGGGTTTTTTTTAACTTTTTTCAGAGGAGCTAAAGTGGTAAGGTGGTTAAAAAAAAAAAGTGGTAAAGTGGTTAAAAAAAAAGGCTAAAAGCAGTAAAGGCACATAAAGACTGCTTTCATACAATTTCCTGCTTCTCATTAACCCTAAGTAGGAGTGAAAATACTAATATTTAGATTTTATATGTTTGCCATGTATCTGTGTTTTTAAGATTTCATATTAGTGGTAATTGGATAACTTTTTTTGGTAGTTAGCTTAGTTTATCTCGATTTGGGAGCCCATGCTGTGTAGAGTGCCATCTAATTTTTTTTTTTTTTTCCTCTCATGCCAATCCTGAAAAGTTCATGAGGCATTGATTAAAGTCAAGAATATGTGTGCATTTTGTGAAGAGGTTGTTTTGGGGCAAGGCTTTAGTTAATGCTCCTTTGTTTCATCTGACGGACTTAAGTTAATTTTGGCCTCAGTCCTGCAAATGCATGTTTTAGATTGCACTTCCCAGTAGAATTTGCCTGTGTAAAAGTTATTGGTAGAAAAAAAATGCTAGACTGTGGATTGTGGTAGCCCAAATTCATGTTTAGTGATACAATGGAAACTATCATATTTAAAGGCCATTTAAAACTTTTGCAAAATTTTAAGTTAATTAGAACCATCTTTAACTTGCATGCAGCTTCAAAGAATTAATTTGGCTAAATGTTTGTATAATATCCAGTGAAGTTAGATAGCGCTGTGTATTTTTCAGTTATTATCGTATTTCAAAGGTACAGTCTTAAACCTTTTTGGAAATAACTTTTTATTTTAAAATTTGCCTTCTTAGAATAGTCAGTGAATATACCATGTTTAAAACTACATTTTTATTTCAAGTAATTGTGAACAGTTGGAATTCTGCTTCTTTGAAATAGAGGTATATACCTTTTAGGGAATCTGTTGTGAAACGTAGTGTGTTTGGGCACTGAATGAAGACTGAGGTTTCACAAATTCAATAGAAAAAACATAATACTGAGGAATTATAAACTAAATTAATGAGCATAATAAAATTCAGAGAAATCATACTCCTTGTATAACTATACCTTAGTATATATGAGTGCAACATTTGATTGAAAATAAAATGTAATTTTTTGGACAGATATTTTAAAGCATTAAGGAACTTCAAAAAATGATCTGTTTTGTCTACAGAATGACATTTAAGTTTCTTTTCTCAGTCTCTTTTTAAAAATGAAGATCTCATTAATGGTTAAGAGGAAGGTATAGTGTATTAAAAAAAAGTGGTTCTTTAGCTGCTGTGTTATTCAAGTAGTTCATCTCCTGTGTAACACTTCGGCATTTCTGGAGGCTCTCTTTTGCCTGTAACCTCTGATCTACCATCTCAGCTGCTGTTTCACTCGTCTCATTCTCCACCTTCATCTTCCCTGAACAACTTCTACTTTTATGTTTAAAGAAAGACATCAGACATCAATAATACTCCTAATGACTTTCAGGAACTTTCTGTCTTGCAGGTGAAATAGTAAGATATTCAATATTAGGAGTTAGGAAGGAGTTAGGAAATAAAGCCTAATTCCTTGGCCTAAAATATTATCTGTATATTTGCATATGTTAAAATCATTTTTATACAGTGCATTATGTTTGGAATGTGATTGCAGTAAGCATACTGTAGGATGGAGGATTGTTTTATTTGTGGCTAAATTTGATGGAGTGGCATATTGTCTGCAGTTACGATTTGCTGTCACCCGTTGCTTATACTTGAAAGGACGAGTCTTCTGAGTGCTCTGAAGTCTGCACGCTGGCCTGGATTGTCAGCTCATAGTATTTGTGCTCTACATTGCCTTCACAGCTATATATTACTAGGGAAATCTGTAGTAGTTCTTGCAACTGTAAAATAGGGGAGTGGGAGAACAGGGTGGATAATATAGCTTCATTTTCTCCTGGAAATAGTCATAAATATCTGTGAAACACTTTGTCACTAAGATGATGAGCTCTTGAATAAGACTGTGAGAAAATAACTCTGTGTTCGTGTAGACTTTGTATAGTGTGCATGGAATAAGGCAGGAGCACTTAGTGGAAGATAGGGAAAAGTATATTACGCAGCTTTCTCATTCTTCTCTACTGAATGAAAAATGGGAATTGTGGAAAAGTAGAATGTGTTCATGTAATTAGACTGTTTGTATAAATGCAAGGAGACCATACAGTACATAATTTCTAGTATTGCTTAATTTTTGATGATCAAAATACTCTAGTGTAGTTTTTTACCAATATAATACGCATTTAAATATTCATAGTTATATATAAATCTAATAGTTCATCTGTGTAAGATCTGTGGGAGACTTGGAGGAAGAGGCTTTTTGTACCATAAGTGTAGAGCTACTAAGCTCATGTCTTGAACTCAAGATAAGAGACATTTTCTACTATGAAGAATTAGTAAACTAAGATTCTTTAGTCTTGAAAAGAAATGATCGAGGAAGGATTTGTCAGTGGTCTGCAAATCATGGTAGACCTGGGTGTGGGCTGTCTCTTCCAGTACAAGAACTAGGGAGTATCAAAACTAGTGGAAACCATATTTAAAACAAAGAAAAGGGGGATGATTCTTTAAGCAGCAGGTGGTGGGTATGGCATCCTCCTGCAGAAGGACGCTGTAGATGCTAAAAATTCGAGAGAAGACTAGTCAACTTTGTGGGAAAGATGTCTGTTGAAGGTTACAAAATATGCAGAAACCATGTCCAGCTCAGGAAGTCCCTGCACTGAACATAGTTGGAAGAATATTAGACAGGAATATTATCTATGCTTGCCCTCTTCTTACTCTTCCCTAGCCATTGGCTTATGGCCACTGTTGAAGACAAGATATCAGGCTGGACTGACCATTGATCTGACCACAAATAGCCATCTTTATTTTCTTATGTGTCTTCTTCAGTAAATTAATATGTGTTTCAGAGGAAGCACACATAATTAGTGGTGGACTTTTTTATATATTTCTGATATGTCTCCTGCTAGTTTTCATCTTCTGCAAAGTTGATTTTTTTTGTAGCAGTTTCTATAATAAATCTGATTCATCTGTTCTCATAATCTAATCACAAGCAACATGAGTTTGTTAATTTTGAAATTATTTATGACAGTTTCATTTTTGAGCGACTTACAAATTATGTTGTTTGAAAACTGAAGAAGGGAAAGATGATTTTATTTTAAATGATTAAGAAAAACTAAAACTTTGGTCATTTTGAACTTATGGTTTCTACTAAGAAGATATCTGCCCAACAAATCTGGGCTATGCCAACATAATTCTGTGAAAAAGTATATGAAGATTCAACTTTGCAAGTCAGCTGCTGTTTTCTGAGCTCCTTTTGCAGAAGTTTTGGCAGCAGGATCTCAGCAGCTGTCTTGTAGGCAGCAGCAGTTGGAAGAGGAGAAGAAAGGCATTGATAAACTGCTTCTGGAAGATCTTTTCTTAGACCTGCTCAGAAATGGCACTGTACTGATGAAGCAAGCATTGACTGGAAGGAAAAGATTATATTGCTGACCTGGAGTGATCTGTACTGGTTGAAAAGTAGGAGAATGACAGAGACTACCTTTCTGGAAATCCCTGAGTTGAGCCTACACCTGCAGTGTCAGCATACTTTCATGGGAACTCCTGTAAATGTTAGAAGCATGTGGCCTCCTGTCTCAGGGAATTTACCACATCCTGTAACTGCTGTTAAGTAATAAATCAGTTTGAAACATAAGGCATGTGCATTGTGATTAGGAAGGAAGTGTCGGTTTGGTTTGTGGTATCCCAAACATTTGCTTGGGAGGTTATGGGTGAATTTGTTGCAGGGGATTCCTGAACTACCTGGGAGAGATTAATGGATTCTCATCAATGACAAAAAATAGGATTACTGTATGTATGTATTTTATTTAAATTTTAAACACACATTTCTCTTCCATGTTTCAAAATCTGTCTAACCAAGAGCTCCTGCAACTGAGATAGGGGATGAAGACTGATGGTTTTATTAAAGCCCAATTATCATGATAAGAGTGTGTCATGTGTGGGTCCTCATGGAGAACTAGAGCTCAAACCAAACTCAGAGCTATGACTCTGAGAAGTTTATCCAGACTTTTTTCAATCCTTCATATTATTCCAGCTTTTTTAGTAGTCATGATGCAATAGCAGTGGTAAGGAAATGAAGTTCAAGAAAGAAAAGAAGTCTGCTTCTAGCAGTTGTATTTTGAAATAAGAGAACTGAGGAACCTTAGGTCATTGTAAATAATAACACTTGATTATATAACCACTGTTGAATTTGTAAGATAAATGAGCCAAGAAATAACATTTGCAATACAGTCTTTTCTCCATGCCCTTTTCTGACTTTCATGAAAACAGGAAGAAGGAGTTTTTGGAGGGAAGGGAAGGATAGAGGATATCTTTAGCTGCCACTTCTTCCTTCCTCCAAGCTAATTTTATGTTCTGCTCCAAGAAGCAGCATCCAGGTGCTGCACTATCAGTACTTCTGTGTCTGAGATGTGCTTTTTTTGTGTCCTAAATAAGAGAGAGTAATAGTTTTGGGTGTCAGCTATACTTTAAACCTGTGTTTTGTTTTATGCTTTTTGTAACATTTTTCCAACTTCATTGATGGGAATCTTATCTTTTATTTTTCTGGGGTGGGTTGTGGAGAAGCAGGCAGCTAAGTATCAGTTCACAAATTTGAGTGTCAACAGCATCACCAATGTGTGGTGCATATAATCTGCAAGATAATCTGTGAAGATCTATGATCATACAGGTTTCTAAAGATCCTAGTCCTTTATTTATTGGAAGAATAGAGTTGTTCCCATCATCCATATAGTCATTAATGCAGGTTTGCCCTGTCATTTTGAGAGATTCATTCCTGCTGTCTCTTCAGGTTTCTTGCTGGACATTTGATTTGTAAAAGCTACTAACCTAAATAATTGTGAGATGATGGAAAATGATGTGGTTTATAGTCTTACTTTGAGGAGAAGAGCTAATATGTCCATGTGTGCTAATTTTGTAACATATATTTTACTGAACTTTTTCTTGGGGAGAGATTTATGCCTTATTTAATGTTTCATGCATATTTTAGGAAGTAATTAATTAAAGACTTTATGGACCAAATACTTCAAATAATTTCATGGATATTTATAGGGAGTGCGCTTTCATTTGGGGGGAAATATGCTTTTACGGAACAGACTGTGAAACATTCTAATAATCACAGTTTAGTAAGGCCAATTTTTTTTTAGTGTATATAATGCACTTCTATAGTTTGAGCATTCAAACTTTTGAACTGTCAAGCTCACACTTTGTTATTGCTGAAGCAGAGAAATTTAAAATTTTATAGTTTAAATTTTGTGGTTACAGTGTATTTTTAAAACCTTTCAGTGTATAGTGTAAAGTATTTCCATAGGTCTTAAGTGCCCAGGTTTGACTGTTGAGAACCTGCAGTGCGAGACGATGATTGCTTTAGTCCACCTAAATATGTGTTGCCCCCAAAGGGACTGTCGTGCCCCTGTCGTGCATCTGCTCCTGACCTTTCCCTGGGGCTGGAGTGACGCAGGAGCTGTCGCGGAGCCGTCCTGCTTGATTACCTGGCCCAGCTCACTTGAGCCAGTGCCAATGCTGGCACGAGGGAGCGGGCACTGCCGGCAGCCACTTGCGCTTGGATTGACTGAAAACAATCATGACATTTTGGCCTTCCTTACAGTTTTAGCAGAAGCAGGGGTTGAAGGAATCCTTTGGCAGCATGTTTGTGGGCAAAATATTCTCTCTCCATGATCATCAAAAGCTGCTGCTGCGCTCACTGACCATTGATTGTGTACTCGCGCCGGACTGAGCAACACCTTTTTATGTTAACTTCCTATGCTTTCTAGTACCTCACTTCTGTGGGATTGCTAGAACTGCTCCAAATGTGCATGCATGTATACATTTTCTTTCTTTTGTGCTTCTAGGCATTGAATAATTTTTGCACTTGCAGAAGATCACATTGGTTAAGTTGCAGGGTAGTTGAAAACTAACAGGTGATTATGTATTCTGAGGTTTTTCCCCCCAGATTTAAAATGTTTATAGAAAAATAATTTCAATATTGATATTGGCTTCACAGTTTCTTCTCAGTATTGGGAAATTATGAAAATAATAAGGCATTTTCCAAATTTTCCTATGTCTTATTTAAAAAAAAAAAAAAAAAGAGAGAGAGTATATGAGAATTAGTGCAGAATGGCACCTGGAGAGGGATAGTTTGAGAAAAGCCTTTGTTTACATTGAATAGCACATGGTTTGTGTTTTGTACTATTGAAGAGGAATGTCAAGTAGGCATTATTTGTCTACAGAATTTATTTAAGAAATGGCCTTCTGAGGATTCAGGTAATTCCCATGCAGGTTAAGCATAGTACAGACTTCCCGTAGTGATAAGCTATTATGTGTTCCTAGCTTAGAAATCTAACATTTTGGCAGTATTTTTGTATGATTTTCTTTAACTTATATGTTGATAATAAATGGCTTAAAACGCTCATAATAATACTTTGAAGTACAAATAACTAATCGTTGCTAGCAAGGACAGATGCTTTCAGTAAAAACTAAAATGTAGCCCCAGGGCTGTTAAGCACTTCTGTAGGTGCTTAACTTTGAGCATGAGAAATCCACTTTCTTTCTCCCCAGGATCTCTTTTGGTTTTTCAAGGTTGTCTTAGTTTGAAAATTACATCAATTTAATCAAGATATTTTCTAGAGTTCAAAAAGTTTTCTTATTCCATTGTTTTTTATTTTTATGTCCCATGGTCTTGTTTCTGTTTTTTATGCTTGTACATTAATTTATATTGCATAAATAAATCATACCTTTTTTTGAACACAAGACTTAAAATGTGCATTTAGTTTCCTCAATGTCCAAAATGCATTTTAACTAAGTCTTTCAGTAATTCTCAAATGTGATCTACAGACGGCTAGTTGTTTGCAGCTATTCTGTGGAAGATGTTGCCTTTGAGAGTCTAATGAGGGTTATGCAGTGGAGAAAGGAGGTGGTGGTAAATTAGACCTGTAGAACAACACTGAGTAAACTCACTCCAGTTCACTGCTTTGATCTTGGTATTTACAGCTCATGACATTTTTAGCTGAAATAAAATAAATTTTAGTCTTACTATAAATATAGTACTAAATCCAGCAGTTAATATTCCCAGCATCTTTAAAAATCTTAGAAAAGAATGAATCTGTGCTCATTATTGTAATGCAGTCTCTGACATTTGTGACTATCTGTACATTTATGTTTCTTTATTTAAATGAAAAATACAATGTACAGAAGACATAAAGACGGCATGAGATTCTTATTTCTTTTATTTATTTACATTTGTCAAAATAGGTCTTTGTCCCTAAAGACTTTTTAGCTTTTAGCTTTTGTACAGTTTTCTGCTAAGCAGACTTTCTATGGAAACTATTATCTAATATCATTGTATTTACAATGGCTTATCTCCAGACTTGAATTATTTTGTATTAAAAATGTAAATAAAAGCAGCTAAGTAATTAACCGATGCAAATATGATTCAAAATATTTGTTTACTCTCCAGAGGAGCTCTCTGGTAATTACAGCAGCTGCAAATATGAGCACTTGGATATTTTYTTCCTGTCAAGAAGAATAAGAAGTAGAGATCATGCAACCTTTGAATACTTGTTAGACAAAAATATTCTCAAATTAAAAAAAATACCTGTAATTGAGAGGCATGCTCTCTTTAGCAGAGTGCCTTTGCAATTAGGTTTTTTTTCCACAGGTTTTCTTCTTGCATCTTTTCAAATAGCTTGATTCCTTTTATCACAAAATAGTCATTTTTTGCATTCTGTGCAAATGTAGTAATGTATCTGCAGAACCACTTCCCTCAAAATTCCAACATTGCTTTATTTAAAAATAAATAAATAAAAATCATGTGCTGCTTCTCAGCTACCTTAGCTTTGACTGTGGTAAATGCTTAGGTTTTCTTATCAGAATGTTACACAGAAAGCCTTACCAGCGTACCTTGTTCTCCGCTGTCCTCTTTGTTGGATTGTGGACATGTGGAAGCACATGTTAAGTGCTTTGTTTAAGCACATGGTAAGTGCTGTCCTGGTTCTGTCTCTTTTTTCCTAAAAATTTTACTGTAGCACTGATCTTTTACTTTTAGGACTGTGAACTTGGGTCTCATTAGATGTCAGCAGTGCCTTCTAAATTCCTGCTCCCGCAGACCTCAGATGTCGCACTACCGGCATTGCTCTCTGTTCACTTCATTTAATTTGCAGTTCTAGATAAAGCTTCAGATTTTCTCTTAACAGTTGAAATAGTCAGCAAGTGTATCTGTCTCCTTATGTGTGGCTTCCGGTAGCCCTGAAGAGTGGGTGGGAAAAGCCCCATTTTTTAGAATTAATACAGATTTCACTGAATTAAAGGGAAATTCGCCGTTGAGTTTAATCAAGTTAAGATTTCACAGAAAGTGTTAAGTAAGGGGTTTGCGGTACATTGTTTCTGCACAAGCCACCATAAGTAATTGCCATTTCATTTACCACAATTTTCCTGTTTGTCATGGTCTGAAATGCCAGGTATGACAAAAATGCTGGAGGGCAGTTCCTCTTATGGCAAGCAGCTTTGCCCTGCGTTGAGTTTATATGCCAGAGGAATCTGTTGTGGAGTCTATTGAAAGATAACAGCCACTGATTTCATAACTGAGGTGTTTTATTTATATGAACTTAAAATGACCTGAAAAATTGCCACCTGCAAGGTGATTAACCATAATTAGCATGCAACTTCTTGACTGGAAAAGGTAGCTGCAATTCGGAACCATCGGAGAATTCTTGTGTAAAGTTATTTTTGTGTAGTAACCCAGCATTTAATTTCAGCTGCTCTAAGGTGGTATCTGTGTTTTAAAAAAGGAGATGTAATAGACTTTCTTGCTGTTCCAGCATCTTTCCAACAGCAGAAGTTGGGCCACTATCATTTTGTGTGTCAGAGGAATGTTTTAGAGAGACATGGTAAAAGCAACAGGACTATTTGCAGAAACTCTTGTGAGATGTTGCTACAACAAATTAAATCTGGTTACTGCTGTTGATTGCTTGGATTCCTGTGTGTTTCAAATATTGTCGGGGTGTTTTTAAAAGGCAGCAGAACTCTGTTTTAACTTTTTTTTTGTATCTGAATTCTAATCTTAATGTAACACTTTAAAGGTGATGACACATGCGAGTATCTTCTGTCCAGTGGGAGATTTCTCGGAGAAAAAGTATGGCAGCCCCACAGTTGTATGATGCACAAGTATAAAAATAGGTAAGGAAATTCTTACTTTTGGATTCTCATTTGCCTGGAAAGAAGACTAATGGTTGCTGGACTGCAATTTTAGTTATTGCAGTCTCATGTTTTTCACTTTATAGCTGATTCTCTAAAATTTCAATAAAGTGTACCATTTATCAGAAGAAAGCCTTTTCATTGTGGTTTATATGTGTATCTACAATGCCTATCATATTTGAGTTTATTTGCTAAGATACAAATAAATGTTAGTRGTAGTGGTACTAATAATTGTTTTGGAGAAGCACAAGATAGTGCAAGAGACTGCAAAACTTCGTATGTCACCTTCATATTGCTATGGAAAATACTATGATTTTTTAGAATCCCAAGTAGCTAAATGTGTAGTAAAAGTAAATATCTCCTGAAGAATTCTATCAAACAATTGTCAATAAAATTAGCAGTCACCTTTTTTAAATTAATGCTAGTAAGAGAACTTTATTTTTCAAAATTACACTGTGTATTACCATTTTGAAACTCCTTTGTTTCTAGCACCACAGGAAACAGATGATTGAACAGAACAGGAAAGCCTGTTCTAATCATATTAGCAGGAGAGTTCATTTTCATTTGTATGCAAATTATTCTACATTTTTAATTAATTTTATATGTTTTTAAATGGATTTACTATTCTTTAGAGCTGGAGATAATTCTAAGCACTATCTATATTGCTCTATAGATTTTTCCCCAGACTTTTTCCTAAAATAGTATAAATTTCTCATAATATGCATGTTGCTGTTTTGTTTTTACAGTGAAGCAAAAAATTGCCTCATAGACAAACATATTGCATTTATAGGAGATTCTAGAATTCGACAGCTGTTTTATTCATTTATAAAACTCATAAACCCTCAAGTCAAAGAAGAAGGAAATAAGGTAAGAGGATTTTGTTGTTATTTTTCTTTCTTTCCTCCCAGTTTGCCTCTTAACTCTTCTCCAGACTTCAAAAAAGCAAGAAATTACACTGTTTGCAGCCTAGAAATCAAGGAAGAAGAACCACGAAAAGGTATTTTAGAGAAGAACAAGATTAGGCCAAGATAATTGTTTGGGTATTAATGAGATGATTGGCAGTCTGAGAAGTGAACTAGAAAGCTTGAGAGAAAGCTTGCGGTAGTCTGGGAATGAATTATTGCAGTTGACTTGTCCCATAGCAGCTTGTACTTCATATTTGGCTTCTTGGTGAGAAAATGATTGTTCCACTGTCTGTTTTTAACCAGTAGTAATTCATAGCTTCTAATTTGTCATTTTATATGTCAGTTAAATTGCTGATCTAATCTTTTCATAAAAATCCTTGGGGCATTGAGTGATTTCCAGGTCTAACTTGAGGCTGAAACTAAAAATAGCTTCCGGTCTTACCTTTTTGTTTTACAGCTGCTGAAAAGCTGTTTGAATTTTACAAAGTGAACAGTGGGAACTACAGCTTGGTGGGTGGAAATAGTGAGAAAGTGTTTAGCTATATACTTTGTTGAACAGAATGTTAATTTCTTTTGCTGTATCATGCTTCTTAGGTTTATCACTTTGTGGATGTACATACCTATGCAAGGGAAAAGACATGTTTCACTTTCAACTTCAGATTATACCTGTCAATTAGTTAGTACCTCTGTGGTTTAGAAGTGCAAGCTGGCAGTTTATCTAACAGGCAGTGTGCAGGCATGTTTCGCTTGTCAAAAAAGATGTTTGTTTGATTGAATAACTCTTTCTTCTGGTCTGTTGGTTAGATAAAAGTTGCTGCCCAGAAGTGGGAGTGAGTTAAGCAGCTTTGAGGTGATAGAGCAGTATAATTGATTTCAAGTTGAGAGGTGTCTTTTGTGAAATATTTAAGAAATCAAGTTCTCAGTTTGTGTGAGAGAAATATACTTGTCCTTTTGGACGAGCGTTAAAACTAGTATTACATATAGTCATAATATATTAAAGGAGGATTGTATCTGTAGTTAAGGGTATCTGACTACTTCCATTATAATTTCTTATAATCTTTTCATTCAACAAACTGAATGATGCATTCCAAGTTTTATTTCTAGCTGAGCTGATTTTTTTTTTTTTTTTTTTTTTTAATAAAACTGTTTCAACTGTTGTTTACAAAGAATGTAGGTATATGAAAAGAAACGCTAGGGCAAGGAAGTGTACGAAAGGTAAGAAAAAAAGGTCCCAGTTTTTCTCATTTTGGGCAGAAAATGTAGGAAAATATTTAATGATACCTTTGTAACAGAGTGAATAGAAAGTGTTTCAGACTTTGCTGGATATAATTCTACCAGGAAAAATACCCTCTCTGAGAGTAGCATGTTTTATCAAGAAAGTAACATCAACATTTTGCATGGGTATACTGACAAGTCTATACAAGAAAAATTCTTTCTAGCAAAGGTGAGGGCAGATTAACATATGAATATATATATTTTTTTCTTCTGAAAAGTTGTTTCTTGGTTTTTATTGTTTTGCATTTTTTGACAGCATGGAAACATTCCTTTTGAAGATAAATCTGCTTCAATTAAAGTGGTAAGTTTTTATCTGGCATTAAATTGCAAGCCGTAATAATGGATATATAATTATATACAATGTAATCCAAATTGCAGTCAGAGCTGGATTTTCCACATTTCCACAAACGTTGTATTTATCAAAAGAAGTGTGAGAAGGATCAAAATCCTTTATAAATCTTCAACAAAATATATCAAACTATATCTTAATGTATTATATTTTGAATAGGATTCTTTGAGAGACTTTGACTTTGAGTACTTGTATTCTGTGATAGCTTTTGACTTGTTCTCTGGAAGTACTGGGTATAATTTCTTTTTTTGCCAAATCTTATAATTTGGCCTTCCCAGGAATAGCTTTCGATGGGAAGTTTACTGTTTCACAGCTCTAAGAATATGTATCTGGGGCTAACTTACTTGGAGTGGTAATTGCCATAATTGCCATTGAGCTCCCTGTGTTACCCCAGCAAGTATTCTTTCTGCTGTTATTGCATAAAGAAATAACCACAATGTTGATACAATGTGGATATTTAAAAAAAAGAAAGCAAACAAAATGCATGGGGGACTCTGCTCTGCTCTGCCCTGGCAATTGTAGTGGTGCCCTCAATAGCTTGCTTTGCTTCCCATACCGGCTGTCAGCAGTGCTAGGACTCTGTTAGTCATATATTTGTATATCCCCTGGAGACAACTCATTCTCTGTTCATGAAAACCAAATAAGCAGTGTACTTGCTCAGTTGTCTGTGAGTGAGTTTTGAGCACCTGTTTGGGCACATGGTGAAGATTTAGGCTGCTGAATAAAATTTTAGGGTGTGATCCTGTGGCAGGTTAAGCCTGCTGAGCTTTTGTCTCACTCTTCTGCCCTGCTCTGTGTTGCGCTGTAGTCCTGTAGCTACAGAGTGGGCTGGTTTAGGAGTTGCTGCAGCTGAAAATTTATCTTGTTGGGTTCATTTTCAGTCAGATCTAATGGGATTCATCATGTGGATATTCGAGTGCTGAAAAAGAGAGGACATAATACAAGGCAGGAGGAAGAGGATGAAGAAGTCCAGATTTATATTGGCTTAGCCTGACTCAGCTCTGTATCTTTTTAAACTCTTTAAGCCTGGATAGGTGTCTGACCACCAAGATTTGAGATGGCAGGTTTGGGCGTCTGGGAGATGTCAGGGTAGTTAAGAATATATTCCTACTTTCCTGCTCCAAGAACAAGACTATGCTTCCTCATATTTGGCTCCATATTGCTGTAAATATTATTGGTATGGTAGCTGAATTTTCACATTCAGAAAGGCTCCAAACCAGTAATCTGAGTGTGGAAAATACTTGGCTGACAAAGGAGAAGATCACTGGGGAGCAAATGGCCAGTTCAACTTTGTCCTTTCTGTTCATAATACTGACCTTTCTGTCCTCCAGACGATGCAGATGGCTGCTGGATCTCACATAGATTCCTACCAAGTAACGAATTGAGAGTATGTCTCAAGTGAACTACCAAAATCTTTAGGTCTGTGTAGGTGGAAGATAGAGGTGTTTCCTTTCTGCTGGTAGCGTTTCTGCATTCTGCGTTATAAAGTTTCCTTACAATTATTTTTACATATGGAATCCTTTCCATTTCACTTTAATATGATTTTGTAGTCCTTTTGGTACTTCTGCATCTGAGGTAGTAGCTAGATGCTGTGTAATCTCCTGGCTTTACCTGGGAGCCATAATAGCACTAGCCAAAGTATATATAGATTGTATTTCTAGAAGAAGGTTGTGGATTAATCTGACATCTGAAAAAAATGAGAGTCAGCAGGTAACTCATTAAATGTCCGTGACACTATAAGTTTTAAACAGCTAACTATTTATGAAGTGGTAGTGTTAAATGTTAGGATTTCTTATAGTTTGAAAATCGTAATCTCAAACTTGCAATCTCATTATTATTCTGTAAAATTCTGGGAAAAAATCTGTTGGTAAAAACTGCGGGGAATAGAACAAAAAGCAGATTGGAATAAATAAATTACAGATGCAAACTTGTTTTTAGCCCTGATAGTATTGGAGAACAGGACATCACACTTGGCAGAAGCTGAAGGGTCACCTGCTCAGTGAAATCCTGGCTCCTGAACTACAAATTGAAATGTCTTCTTTTTTTCATGAGAGAAAAGTTTTGGGTTTTTTTCTTTCTTTTTCATTTCCCTTTTTTCCCTGAGATGTCAGGCTTTTCATGCTAATTAAAAAGGAAATCTCACTTTGGGCCATGCAGTTTTCCTTCACAGTTGAATTGCTTAGTTAGTTCAGTTTTCTGAATTTTTGTTTTTAGTCTACTGCTTATGTTAATGCTTACAAAGTATATCTGCATTTGTTTTACAGGATTTCCTGTGGTATCCGGAAGTTAATGGCTCTATGAGACAACATATCAAATCTTGGACTGAGGTTTGTTTTGAAAATATGTTTACTTTAGGAAAACATAGCAACTAACTGAGGAATGTTACCTCTTTTGTTTTCATACGCACGACTGTAATTGCTAAGAGTTCAAACCTTTCTTCAACAACTGCAGCAAATCACATATATTCACTCAGTTATGTACCAGAGATCTGAAAGTTGATAGAAAAATAAAGAAAGGGGACTGTTTACTGGCATACATGTTTCTGCCATCTCCAGGTCTCTAAAGGGTGACTGTCTGGACAAAAAAAAAAGAACACAGAAAATCCTGCTTCCTAGGAGGAGTTTAATCCATCCTATTAGGAGCTGAAAGGATTTTGCTACGATTTGGCACACCTCTTGCTCTGTCTCAGTTATGGCTCTGCTTTTAGAGGTGGAGAAATTTTTGTATTCATGTTGAGTGATCTAAGCTGAAGAACATAAGCAGTTTGGAAAGTGTATAGAGTGCTTTGATTTTTCAATATTACTCCGAAATTATATACTAGTTATTTCATACAACTATTTCACTTATGATATAGGTGGTCATGTTCAGTATACAGTTACTGATGAACTATTTATTTTACTGTATAATGAGTAAAATGTTTACAGAATGGCAACTAATTTTCGGTGAGGGTTTCTTCCTTTGCTGGCTTGTGAATGGTCTGGAATTATCTAATAATGGCCTGTGGTGATTCTTTTGTTATCCTATTCTTCGTTCTTGCAAGACTCCTTCTGTCAAGATAGCCCAAGTTGTCCTTCAGTTTTCATTTTCTGTGATTAATACAAACATTTGAGAACTGTTAAATCCTTGCTGGGTGAAGACAAAACCTACTACTGAAATGATCTGCATTTTCCATTTCCTTGTGCTCTTCTGTTTGTGTGCCTTATCTTAGACCTAACTTTCAAACTTCTGGGGCAATGACTGTCCGTTGTCCTTGTTCTGTTTTTACAGTGGCCTTATGGTCACTTTGATCTTTACAACGGCTCATATAGATGTTCGAGAATGCCAAGAGATGCCTAGAGAAAATGTGCTTCAATAATGTGATTTAAAGTTTACTTGATCTTAGGAGGAGGTGTTTAGTAAGCTTTTAAAGACAACTTATACTGCCAAGTTGATAATGATTGTGAGTGCTTATTCATACTTTGTATCTTTGTGGATTCTATCATGTGAAAATTTTGGTAGTTCACAAGTTGATGTTCTTTGTAATGTATCTGTGATCTATTCATTTGTACCTGTTAACTGATGCTGACATGATGTTGAAGTTGAGTCACAGTTAATTAAGATATGAGTCTTAATTAACCTACTCAATATACTTAATAATGAGTATAATTTGCAAATACTTTTAAACTAATTTCTTTTTACCTTATGACTTAGGCTGCCATGGCAAAACCTCATATAATTGTAGCAGGAGCGGCAACGGTAAGCTATACATCTACTAGACATTTTAGTAAGGAAGGGAGTTCTAGTAGGATAACTTTTATGCCATCAAGCAGGTGGCAAGATGAAGTTTTTGTCCCAATTTATAATAAAAAACACTCTAAGTGAGTTTTTGTTTATAAAAAGTAATTCCAAAACATCGAGTGTATTTTATTATAGCTGTGTGGTGTACAGTACTTGCTTATTAGCAGTAATATTGGTTGCTATGCTTTGATTAGCTTGAAACACACGTAATAAAAAGATTCTCTGTGAAAACCAGATTATTCATAAAAAGCACTAAATAAAAGAACTTGCATATTAACTGAGATACATGTTTAATTAACTGTGTTTTCAGTCACAAAATACTGCTTTTGAGAATGGCCCAGTCTGGGAATGCTCTTTTGAGGCTCCCACACTTCTCTTAGATTTACATATGGGCAAAAAAATTTACAGGAAAATCTAAACTAAGTGATTGCAATTCCTGAATCTTGTCCCACTGGAAGGTTCCAGCACTGCTTTAGGCTGCAGCATCACACAAAAAAAAAAAAGGACTGACAGGGACCTGAAGAAGTCCTTTAACCCATCGGTTTGGTACAAGGTGAGATTATCATACTTGACAAGAGTTTGTCTAACCAGTTCTTTAAAACTCCCAGTGATGGTAATTCAACAGCCTCTTCCAAGTAGTCTGTTCTAGTAGCTGGTTGGTACTGGGAGTCAAGAGTCAATAATGACTGCTGCTCTCATTAGCTTTCACGTTTAGTGTCCCCTACTTCCAAATTTTTTGAAGTGGAATTTGAAAGGAATTAGCCATTATAATTTCATATCAATAGTGGGGGGAAAAAGGGTACCATTTTAAACAAAATCCTTTGAAAGCAGTTTGATTTAGAGACAACTTGGGCAGTCTACCAATCTGGAAATTCCTGGATGTGCTAATACTTTAGGTGAAGGTTAAATATGTGTGTGTGTGCACACCTCCACATGTTTTTCCTGGTGTAGTCAAAAATTCTCCCCAGAGTTCAGTTTCTGTACAGGTGAAACTCCCAAATTCTCTTCCTCTGTAGGATCCACATAAATATATTGGGCTTTAAGAAGCTTGTTAAGCCTAGAATAGCTCCGCTTAGCTCTAGAATCTAGCGTATTTTATGAGCATGAGTCATTATCTTATTTTACAGAGAAGATGCCATTCTATACAAATAGTGTTCTGGGACACACAAACCCGGGTTGCAAAACTACAGGACTCTGTTAAATAATTGATTTTACTCATAGCCACAGCGTGTTGTGCTCTGTGGATAGCAGAAGAAATATGAACCAGCAACATGCATGTGATGCTTAGCTTTTCATAACACACAAATATATTTACATAAAACATAAATACTGGCACCTACAGTTGGCCAAAGACAGACACTTCCTATTTTAAGTGACTTGCAGAAAAATAGAGTGCTTCAAAAATCTGCTGCATCAGCAACATTACCACCACTTTGACTTTGGCTAAATCAGTACAGATACAATAATATTTAAAAATGGTACAGCTATATTTCTTACAGAAATTCTTTTTAAAAGCTGGGAGAGATTCTTGGATGGTTATAGGATTTTTGTAGTCCTTTCATGTAGAAGATGAAATCAGAACTCTCAACAGCTTTTTTTTTTTTCTTTATGGATATCTGTAAAACACTGCTTTTCTAGAAATGTTAGAACTTGGTACCACCTTCAAGTTTTGCTGGCATACATCTCTTGCTGAAGTCAAAGGTTTGCTAGAGTGAAATCTACTGGATTTGGCCCTGATTCTTATGTAGTTTGACTGTTACTGCTACTTCAGCATAGTTCAAGTCAGGAGACTTGTAATTAAAACACCTTGCATCATATAATTTATGAAAAATCAAATATACAGTAAGCTAAATAATACAGACTGTACATTTAATTGGTCTTTGTTTGAATTTAATTATTTGTTAGACAGTTATTTCTAGAATTAAGTTTTTGAATGCTTTGATAATGAACACTAAAAGAATAAGCTGGCTTTATAAAAATAGTGAAAAATAGCTACTAAAGGAGAAATAGAATCTGTTAATATAGAATCCTCACACATATGGGTTCTGAATCTCTTTTTATTTAATTCTGCAGTGGTCTATCAAGATTCACAATGGCAGCAATGAAGCCCTCGCACAGTATAAAATCAATATCACTTCAATTGCACCTCTTTTGGAAAAATTAGCAAAAAGTAGTGATGTTTACTGGGTCTTACAAGGTAAGGTAATGAACAGTAGGTAATGACAATTTGTACTGTCACTGTTTGTTGAATCAATATCTTGTAGGATATGGGAAACTTAGTCCATACTGCTTACTTCCAGAGAAAAAAGATGTTGGTTGGATTCCAATTTGGCCCTTCTTGCAGCCTTAACTAGCTAGTACCTAACTAGCTGTTACTAGTGATGGAGATTTTAAAGCCCTCTCTGCAGTCTTTTGCCTTCTGAACTCTTAACTCTTTGTAAGCTCAGTCTCAAGATGCCAGGATCATTCTCCCAGTGCTGTGCTCCATACGTGCCTCCTGGGAGTCAAGAGCACAAGCGCATAAAAGATCTGTATGTCTGTGTTTGTGTTCAGTTCATTTTTCAGATGACATAAGTAATAGAGAGGTTCAGCAAATGCATCCTGTGTGAGTGTCCAAAATGAATAGATATATTCTAGAGAATACTGAGAATTTAATTCTCTAGAATGAAACTTGCTTCTGTACACTGAGCATTGATGAGTTAAGCTTAGGAGTCAGAGAACATGGTTCAAAATGAATCTGAGATTTTTATTATGTCACCAAAACTGAATGCTTTTCTTGAATAAAACTAAGACATGTCTCTGACACCAAAAATGAGCTCATAGGTAGAATGTGCTCCTGGTTTATCTTCCATGGACTGTAACATTTTAGGTGGTTATTGCCTCAGTTTGGAAGGCAGGCAGATTTTGAGCCCTGGCAGGAATATACCCTGATGTACCCTCACAGTTGCATCCTAAATTCTTATCAAAGATAGTTTTAGAGGTTTACCTGAACCATCAGATTCATCTTTTCACATTCCTTTCAAAACCACCTTTATCTAGAACAAAAGCAATTAGTTGTCAGATATGTCCCAATATGCTGTTGATAAAGATCCAGACTAAGTCATCTGTGAGCTCTTTATGCTCATAATGGAACAACTAAGGGGAAAAGCACATAGCACTAGACTAGACATATCTAGACTTTTATTGTCCAAAACCAGGCATGAGGTAGCTAAAGTAAACAAACATATAGCTCTTAAAGAATGTTTTACCAGAGTTTATGAAGCACTTCATTGCAACCTGTTGATATCCAACTAAGCTTTTGACCTAGAACTCAGTACATCTTTCTRTTATGCTTTAAATAATCTCTGAAGCCTGTAAACAATTAAGCAGTGGTCCATTCTTCTGAAAAACTGAGATTCTGCCATTAGTTAAATTGGAATTACCAGGAACAAGTGGGATATGCTTAGGGACTATGGCTTAAAAAATGAGAAACTGGTTTCTTTTGCAGTAACTGAGTTCTTTGAGATTTTTTCCATGTGTATATTCTGCTACTTGTCTTCTATCCTCTTGCCTTGGAATCCTTGCAGTGGGGATTCCATCATTTAGAGAAGGCAGGAAGAGCTGTACGCTCCAGCACGTATACCCTCGTCATGGAGCACAAGGGCTTGGGGAAACCGCACAAGCATTCGTATGTGGCCAAGACTTTCTAATCTCTACAAATGCTTGCATAACTAGCAGAATGCCAATAAAAACATTTCATCTTAAAAAAACCTCTAGTTGCTGTAACAGTCGCTCATTCCTCGCTGTGCTTTCTTTTTGTAGCATCAAACAATTGTAGCTACCAAAATGAATTTAGACTGTGCAGCTTGAGCAAACAAATGTATTTATTAAGTTGAAGATTAATGTTCCCATTCTTTGTGCTTTCATATTCAGATCCTGTTTATGAAGATATGCTGAGTGAAAGTCGAAAAATGATCACTAATGAGAAAATAGATGCTTATAATGAAGCAGCTGTTCGTATTCTGAACAGCAGCTCCCGAAATTCCAAAGCTAAGGTTAAAGTGTTCAGTGTATCAAAGTTGATAGCACAGGAAACTATTATGAAATCTTCAGATGGCCTGCATCTCCCTGAATCAAGCAGAGAAACAGTGAGTATTTTTAGCTCTGGTCAACTTTAAAAAGCATTGATCGTGAAATAAGATTTTGGTGAATGTTCTGAAGTGACTGACAGTATGAATTTAATAAGGACCTGCACATTCTTCAGGAAATTTTGTTCAAAAGATCCCAGTAGGTGGAAGGGCAGTCAGTTGTAAAAGATTTTTAAAAACATAATAGTTCTGTATATTAATACATAGCTATTTTAAAATAGATTTTAATTCTATGAGTTAAAGAAAAATACACAGTCTCTAGATCTTTTGGATCCTGAGTAGTCCAAGGTGCCAATTTTGTGCCTTTATTTGCATGAATGAGTTAGGGTGATAATGATTTGTAAAACGAAACCTAGGAATAAGTCTTAATTTTTCACCATGTTTGCCTGTAATTCCATTTAGGGAGGAGTATGAAAAGGATGATAAAATGCACGATAGATACCTTTCTGGTTGCATGGCATGCCACTGACATTTTTCCTTATTTCATCTTTAACCCACTGACACATACGCACACATTCAGCCTCTCTGAACTTTGTTAGAGCCTGCCTTTTTTGTGACTTAACACTGTGTCAGTTTTAGTCCCACTTTTTTGGGGGTTTCAGTTATTTTCAAACATTGGATGAAATAAACATCATCTCAGTACAGGTTTGTGTCTCATTTCCACGTTTTATGGGTTTTCATTATCATACACCTTTAGGCCCCTAAGTTTGCCAGCTATTTTTCATTTATAGTCCCTTTAGCTTCTTTTAGTCCCTTTAGCTCCTTTTACAGCCAGTCCCTCTTTTATAAGGATTAGATCTTTTCGCTCATCTTGAGAATCACAGAGCTTACTGTTTGTGAGAAATGTTCTGATTCTGCTACTGAAAGYAACTAGGTATATGGGGGCACTATGAAGTTTTTAACTCCATAATAATACACGGGAAATGCATATGTTTTTTGTTACTGCATAATCTAGTTTAAGAAAACTTCCTGTGCTGAAAATTTTATTTTATTGCAACGTAATTGACAAAACTGCCTATTTCTTTGACAGAATGCAATGATTCTCATGAATGTCTACTGCAATAAGATTTTGAAGCCCATTGATGGCTCCTGCTGCCAGCCTCAGCCTCCTCTCACTCTGATACAGAAGTTAGCTTTCTGTTTCTTTACTTTGTCCATTATTGGATACTTAATTATCAATTTAATTCATCGGAATAATTATCGGAAGAACAAATCATGCACTGACTTGGAAAATGGAGAGGAAAAGAAACCTGCCATCAGTACTCCTACTGTTTCTACTCTAGAGATGCTGTTACACTCATTCTGCAAACTTGGTCTAATCATGACCTATTTTTATCTGTGCGACAGAGCAAATCTGTTCATGAAGGAAAATAAATTTTATACACATTCATCTTTCTTCATACCAATCATCTATATCTTGGTTTTGGGGGTATTTTATACTGAAAATACCAAAGAGGTAATGATCATCCTGACATCCCACTTGTAATGTTGTTTCCCAGTTTGACTGTAAATTTCTAACTGCTAAATATTAAAAGTTAAATTCTCAAAATGGGTATAACTCATCTGCAAAAAATGGTCTCACAAGCACTATAATATTTGCATGCAATTAGATGCAAAACTTTTCAAAAGTATATGGATATGAGTGTTTTTAGCCATTGTCACTCAGTCAAATTTTAAATGAGCATAGCTCAGATATGAGAGGGCATAGATCACATTAACATCTAATACACCAGTGTCCATTACACAGAAGGCTTTTACAGTTTAGACCTATCTGCCCGTAAAGTGGTTTATTGTTTTGAACTTTTTCTCCTCGTTTTGTAGATGTTTGTTGTACTTGCTGGAATAGCAACACTCTTGTTTTGTTTTGCATTAGACTAAAGTGTTAAATAGAGAACAGACTGATGAATGGAAAGGCTGGATGCAGCTTGTTATTTTGATTTATCACATCTCTGGAGCAAGCACGGTAATTGATTTGAATTTCATATTTTTAAGTGGGGATGAAATTTGGGTATGTTAGTTTGAAAGAAAGGTGAAGCTTTATTCATCTTTAAGACATAAAACTTAAAATTTGCAAATATTTATCAGACTTGATTAGAATGAATAGCTAATATTATTGTTCCTCTATTTTTAAAAATGGCATCTGCAGAGTTAGTTTTTCTCTCTCCCTTTCAGTGTAGATGTCCTTGATAACATTTTATGCATTCTTTACCAATGAAAAGATATACTTCTGTTTGCTTCTTGTAGAAAATGACATTGATTTATTTTTAATTGCAAGCAACGCTTCCTTTTCATATTTAGAAGTTGAAAGTGCTAAAGGGTAAGCTTTCACAGATCCCTTCTTAATTCTTTAAGTGGTTACAGAGTATGGAAATGTAGAATAACAGATAGAACAGAAGAAATACATTCAGATTTTAACATCTGAGAGGCAAGGTCAACGAAAGAGCTTAGTGAAAAAACAGGAAATGCAGCATAATGTTTCTTTTCTTAATATAACCTGATTTAGTGCAGAGCAGAAGAAGCATAAAATAGGAAAACCAAAAGCATTTACATGTTCATTTATAAAAGGCATCTAATTTTTCTCAACAGTTTTTGCCTGTGTACATGCACATTCGAGTTCTCGTTGCTGCATATCTGTTCCAAACAGGTTATGGGCACTTCTCATATTTTTGGATAAAGGGGGACTTTGGTGTATACAGAGTGTGTCAGGTAAGAATACTTACTGTTTTTATAAAGAAATGTGTTCAGATACCAAAGTATTCCAGCTCCCTAAATAGTGGTATCAGATTATTTCATCAAGGTTTGCCATTCCAAAATATAGTCATTGTTTCAGTGTAAGGTAGTCAGATTTATTTGGGTAAATCTTCTTAAGTTTCTTCTATAGTCAGTGGTGAAAAAGAAGCTTAATCAGAAAGTGATCACATTCAGATAAATGTGATGTTCTGAAGCACCCTCTGGAAGAGTGTTTCTCCAGTGACTATTGAGAGTACCAAGAGGGGCAAGCTGGTCACAGTAGGTGTCTAAAGGTGGGTGGCTCTTACCTGCTGTCCTTGGTTTTGGGGAAATACTATGGTTTTCCCAGATTAGCCATTTGAGATAATTTCATTTTCTTTCCCTTACCTATTCTCACCATATCAGTCTGCTCCATGTTCGTGTATTCCTGTGGTTTTTTGAATTACTAATATGTTTATGTTAGAGTTTTCTGTTTACAAGTATATGAATGTTTGGTGAATCCAAGATGCTGTTGTTTTTGTTGTGAAATAATTTCTTTTTTTGACCTCCTCTGTGAATAAAATTATTCAGCAACCCCCAGCACATTGGTTTTGTTGCTCCCAGCACTGCAAGGCCTTCTGTAGCTGGAACAAACACTGTCTTGTGTCTGGTTTATATTGAAGTCATTTCCGCTTGCTTACATTCTGAAAGCTTTTGAATTTGCATGCATTTTGGATCTTTTCCTCACCATTGGATCTGTTAAAGAAACTCTCTCCACATTGCTATTTTATTAAGTATCCAACTGTTCCATATGGAATTAGATAGCTAATACATGAACAAGAGGCATCATTGGATTAATTTGCTACCTTTTTCAAAGCATATCAAAAATATCATTAAATATTGGACAGAGCCTACTTTTGTTAATGAAGAAAATGAATTTTTGTCATGCTGTAGCAGTTAAAAAAAAAAAAATCCTCTATTGCTATCAAATGTTATACTGGTTGAAGCCGACATTGGTTGAGCAAACATTATTCTGTTAGGTAACCCAGGTCATCCTGCTTATTTAACATATGACTACAGCATAACTGCAGCACTAGTAAGGACACTCCCTGAGCTTTAACTGAGCTAGCCCACTTAGCAGTGGGTCCCCAGCCTGAGGCCAGCTCTGTTTTAGCCTGTGTTTGGTGCTGTTGCTACCCTGGTAGGTCGGGGCTGGTCTGCTACCACATAACCAGCCTGCAATCTCATTGCATTGCTGATACTCCCCAAGATGCTTATCTACCTTTCAACTGAAATGTAATCAGCATGTGAAATGTAAAATACTGACATATTTTCATACAGTACTAAAGAACAGTGTCCCCCATCTCTCTCAGCTCCACCTCCTGATTTGTATATCCTAAATGGGAATATACAGTCTTCTCTTCTCTTCCAGGTTTTATTTCGTCTCAATTTCTTGGTTGTGGTACTGTGTATAGTGATGGACCGACCTTACCAGTTCTATTACTTTGTGCCATTAGTCACCATCTGGTTTATGATCATTTATGTCACCTTAGCTGTATGGCCTCAGATAGTCCAGAAAAAAGCAAATGGTAAGATAATTTTTTTTCCTTCTGCTATAGAACATTTGGATGTTGCTACAGATAATTAACCGTGTGGACTTTATTGTTAGTAGATCTCAGTCTCTTTGTAACATAATACAAATATATTAAGCAGCTGTTCACAGAAATACAGCTTGTCATATATGAATTATATGTCAGATAGTTGAAAGATGTAACAGCTGGTAACTAGACTATCTCTGGTTAAACTGTCAGGTTAAACTATCAGGTTAGAATATGTTTTTATCGGGGTTTGGACCATCAGAAACATATTTTTTCAGGAGTTGTAGTGTTATTGAATGCAAGCTAAAACCATAGATTTCAGTTTCTATACTAGCTGAGATTGTTACTGTAGCATATGGACAGGTAGGCACGAGCAGGGATCCTCCAGACTTCTCCCATTCTGTCTTGCCAGCATGTCTACTACTTAGTAACTAGTTTCATCACATCCTCCCACATCAGACTTTGGGGTTTGTTATCTCAGTYTCTTAGGTCAAGCGTACTGTCAGAAATATTTCTTGTGAGATGAATATTGTAAATAAAAATCGAAGTGAAACCCCACTTTATTTCATGCATTGAAATTCTTCGAAGGGCTGTCATCATGTGGTAGATACTTGATTATTTAATTCACCTAAATTAGAACTGGTAACCTTGCAAGTCTAGATCCTTCCCCCCTATTGATGTAGTAATATCCAAATTTTATATAATCTGCAGATATGACAATGAAACACACCAAATTCMTGCTAGGAATAGATGCTGTAGAAGTATAAGATGATACAGGATATGAATGGGATATCCAGAAGGCAAATAGCTCTGATACTCTTTCCTACAAAGGCACTTCTGTTCCAGATACAGAGAAATGACTGCTGTATACCTCAGGGCCATAGTTTACTGTGAAACCACAAAATCCATCAGTGGCAACTTTCACTTGTTTATGTTCCTGTTTACAGCTGCCAATTTATGTGGCAAGAGAGGGAGATGATCTCCACTGCGGTGTTGAGGCTTGGGTAGAGCTTAACTTCAGTCAGCAGCTTTGAGGAGCAGTTCCTCTGGCTTTTCTTGCTTTACAAGATACTTGTCCTTAATGAGCTGCAGTTGAACTTTGCAGTACAGCTCCTAGTACAGCTGGTGCCTCAGAGTTTAACAACATATGCTCTAGTTATTGCATATAACACAAGATGTTAGTCGGGTGGCCGGGGATTATGTTCGACTAGAATAAGAACTGCATGTGCAGAATGCTTGGGAAAGCAGAGGCTTTAAAATAGTGTTTCCATTTGTACAGCTAAATTCTGCCTCTTGATCTATGCATGTATTTTAGACATGAGGCTTAAAGTAGGATTAATAGGTTGTTGGTTACTGGAAATGTTTGTTGTAATTGCTTGAAGTAAAATTTAAAGCGTAGTATATAGATGGTAGTAAAATACTGCGGGTGATAGTTGAATGCTTATTTCTGAATGTATATATTACTAAGCATATCTGCACTACATAATTGGCAACTGTTATTAAATGAGTCATTGTTTTTGCTATTGAAAAATTGATGACTGAATACTGATTAATTTATGTCTTCAGGGAACTGCTTCTGGCACTTTGGTTTACTGCTGAAACTGATTTGCTTACTCATATGTATATATTTTCTATCGTATTCTCAGGTTTGTGAATTTTGAATATTTGTATCCTTAAAAATTAATAATATTACCCACATTTACTTTTAAATGCTGCTCATAACTTGAATATTTGCTACTGTGTCATAAATACAGAAGAAAAAATGGAACTTTTCTGTTTCACCTTTTCATACTTGAATCGGTGTGGATGCTAGAAATAACCTCAGTTCTGTATCTTATTCATTTCTTTCTAATACTTGACATTATGAGTTCAGTATACTACTGCAGACTTAATAAAAATGAAGGTCTGTGCTTAGGGGGTTTTTTGAATGTGGTTAACATTACTGGTTTTTGAATCTGATAGCTTATGGGGGTACAGACATCTGTGTCCTTTGAGGCCTAGTGTTAAAGATTTTGATACATTAGCAAAAGGCTGGTTCTCATTTAAATTCATGACTTACAGTACATTTACTAAGTATACTTGACAGAGAAATAAGAGCAGAGCTGTAAGGGCAGAAAACTGTAGTTTTCTGAAGAATGTTCATTTGTTGTTCCAACGCATGATTGGATCTCTCCCTTTAAGCCTGCAGTACAAAATGGAAGGTGAGAATGCAAATACTTTGTCAGTGGAAAACAAAAAGGAAGACTTGTATTATCTGAGAAAGTATTTTTGGTTTTGGGGTTGTTTGGGTGGGTTTTGTTTTTGTAGAGAAGCCAGTTATTTTGGTAATGTCACATAGCTTCAAGGTCAGATGATTTGAACTGGTGAAATAGAGATGTGATAATACTAAAAGACAGCTACTTAATTGATTTAAATTTAGTAAATACAGCTGAAATCTGTGTTAATACTTTTTTCCTTTTTTTTTTTTTTAACAGGGTGCATTTGAGAAGATATTTTCTTTTTGGCCACTGTCCAAGTGTTTTGAACTGAATGGGAATGTCTATGAATGGTGGTTTAGGTGGAAGTTAGATCGCTATGTATGTAAAGTTTACATAAATTTATAATGGTCTTTTAAGCATATTTTTTAATATGGGGTTGGTTTATGTTTTGCTTTTGCTGTCTCCAGAGAAGACAGGAATTTGATGTTCCAGTGGATTGTTTATTGTAAGACTAAGCTGCATCCACCTTACATTTGCAAATGTCTGTCAAAGCCTTGCTTAAAAGATGGATCATGACTTATTTGCTGCTGGATCCGGCTTAGTTGCTTTAAAAAAGAAAAGTCATAAAATGACCTTGTTTTTTGTCTTAAGCAGAAATTTTGCTGCAAAAAAATCTTGAAATGCCTTGAAATGCAAATTATTGTGTTGGCTTTCTTAATAAAATTTTTTGAAAATCAAATCAAGGATATATTTCTTTTAAGATAACCTCAGAAACACTTCTGTTAAAATCAAGGGTCTTGATGCCAAAAATGTTTTAAACAGACTATTTTTACTTTTTTACACATATTTTAAAATGTTTTTACAGTAGGAAAGTGTTTTCTTCCCCCTTACTGGCACGTAAAATGTTGGGAGTAGAACAGGGAGACACTTCTCTGTTTTTGCCTTTTTGGAAAGGTGAGTGGAGGGTATAAGATAAAAGCACCCATATGCTAACCTTATCCTTAACCTTATTGGGGGGGGGGGTGGCACACTGCCCCCTCTGGCATTTTTTAGTAACTTAAACTTTTTTACATAACCCAAAGTGCCCTGTACAGAAACATTTCAGCCGTGGAGTTCTGTTGCTTATGAACAGCACATATTCTGTGATGCAGCTAAAGAGGAAGTCCCAAAATAAATACAGAAAACAAGTACTGCATGGGCCTGAAACAGCATCTTGTTGCTGGCTAATGAGAACTTGGCATAACATCATAGAACACTGCTGAATAATTCTGCCTGTGAGAGGAGAAAGCACTTGTAGTGCTTCTTGAATGTTTTCACCTGCCAAGTTGGGAAGAGGCCAGAGAGACTCATGTTTTTTTCCCAGAGAAAGCCCTTTTCAGTGCTGGCTGAGATTGCAAAGACGACAATGGGTACTTGAAAGCTTCTTGAAATTTCATTGTCATGTGCTTAATGCTCTGTGAAGCATTAGTTAGAGTACTCTGTTCTTCATTTAGAAACTTAGTTGAAAATGCAGCTTGTAACAACTTAGTGTAGGAAGCCTATTTTTGTTTATTAGAGTGAATCTGGGCAAGGAGCTTCTGACAGGTAGGCTTTGATGTTACAAATAGCTTCAACTGTAGCATCTCTGTTAAGTAACTTAGAGTTTGTACCCAAAGCACATGTAAAAGCCATGAAATAGTCATTGCATCCTTTTTGCCTTTTACAGGTGGTTTTTCATGGGATGCTGTTTGCTTTTATTTATCTGGCATTGCAGAAACATCAGGTGCTTTCAGAAGGAAAGGGAGATCCTCTTTTCTCCAACAGAGTTTCAAATGTTTTATTATTTATTTCAGTTGTATGCTTTTTGGTAAGTACCTAGTATAATTAGTATAATCAGATTTGTAAATCTCTAAAGAGTCAGCTTATTTGCAGTTCTTGCTTAGAAAGTATGTTGATTCAAAAAAATCAACTCTTGTTTTGGGAATATTTCAGCTGTGTTTTGTGCACTGCCCTACCTAGCTACTCCCTAAAATATTTTTTTCCTTTCAGTCAAGTGTAGATGAAAATACCATTACTTTTTCAGATCACTGCAAAGATTACAAAAAAGTCAGATCCTAGAAACAATATGGTAGATAATGCAGCTCTTTACTCTTGATTGCTTGTCTAACTGTGATGAATAAATTGTCAACAGTATTTTTGTATCTTATGGTGTAAATAATTATGGCATTTATCAGTTGCAAAGAAGAATTTGAGAGAAACACAAAACTAAGCACAATGTAGTTCTTTCTATTCTTGTACCATATTTTAGCGACTCTACTACTGCTGAAGCGTTTCAAAATAGCTTGTGTGTTGTTTCATTTTGAAATCTTACATATAATGATTAAATATAATTGTTACATAGACTGATTTTTTGTATCTTTTAGACCTACTCTGTTTGGGCTAGTAGCTGTAAAAACAAAACTGACTGCAATGAATTGCATCCTTCTGTTTCTGTTGTGCAGGTAAATATATTCCTTTTCCTTACAATTACAGCATCAAAACTGTTCTTGTTTCTAATTGTTTTTTAAAAATAGTATTTTTGCTTTAACATAGAATTTCAAACAATGAACTTCATTTCCATGTCTGGAAGTGAGAAAGGGTTTACGACACTGCTGCCTTTTCTTCATCGCCTTTAGCACTGAAATCACATACTGTGATTATGTTTTTTGATTAACCTTGGTGTTCTTGATGTACATTGCATATGCACAGTAACCACTGTACTCATGTATGCACATTCCTATCTGTGTGGGTGTCATAGATGTGCTACTTTATAGGGCAGGATATCAAGTGAGGGTCTGTTGAGACTATTAGCTGCTCCAGGGGACTCTCCTGGGAGCTGGGTCTTCCTGGGCAGCACAAGCCGAGGCTGCAGTGCCAAGATCTGCTGCAGGATGGCACCGAGTTGCAAACGTCGCGTACAGGGCTTTGGGACCAGGGGCTCCCTCTTTTCTCCACAGTAAATGCACACAGTGTGCGAAGAGCTGTAGACCCTGTCCCCTCTAGCACTGTTTAAGTCCAAAACCAACTTTAGATTAATTGCTTAGCAGTGGAAAAGAAGGGAGCTGTACGGGAACATGAGCATTTGGGAGGCGTTAGTGTAGTAAGAGAGCTGTGGGGCTCTGTATTTGCTGGGGAGACTTGAGGCTGTGCTTTTGGAAGGAGAAGAGGTGAGCAACAGGGGGATGCATGTGGTTGCATTAAAGTTAGATTTTGTCTTTTACTGTGTATCCTTCCCCCACTATTTGCCAACGCTTCCATTTTACTCCCTCTCCAAGTTTCATTTTTTTACGCTTTCTCCTGCTCTGTGGCAGGGCAGCATGGGCTACTTAATTTTTTAATATTAATTTTGTCAATCTTACCATCCTCTCTTTGAAAACTGAGAGTGGTCTGACATTTGTGGCCACCTTCGTTTTAGGCTGGTGTGATATAATATGTTTTGTGACTGTGCCTAGTAAGTGCATATTAGTATGTATCAACATCAAGGCTATGATTCTACAAAAACTCTATGTGACTTGCTGTGCTCTAAGAATGTATGTATGAGATTGGCAAGTTCAACTCCTAATCTGTTAAGTATAAACTACTTGGGTTTGGTTGTTTTATATATTTATTAGATTTTAAAGAAAATTTAACAAAATATTTTTGCCATGCACTTTTTAGACAGTGCAAATGCGTGAACTTTTTAGTGTGTGATCTGAAGGCTACTCTTCACCCACATGACCATTCTTTTTAGATTTTAGCTTTCATCCTCATCAGGAACATTCCTGGATATGTTCGCTCTGTATACAGCTCATTCTTTGCCTGGTTTGGCAAAATTTCTTTAGAGGTAAGTAGAATGAAGTGCAGTGAATTTCAGCTTAGGAATATCCGGTGTTTTTATTATGTAAATTGTAATATAATACATAAATAGTATTATACATAATAGTGTTATGCATAATAGTGTTTAACTATTTAGCACTGTAGCTTCTGTCTGCACTTAAAAATAGTAGCTGAAATAGCAGTCTCACAATAGCAATCTTATTGCTTATGCTGGTTTGGGGGAGAGTTTAGGGTTGTGGGGGTGGGGATTTAATGCTGGGGTAGGCAATAAAGTGGATGCAATTAGATGATAAAACTTAAGCCAGTTCAAGAATCATCATGAATTATATTAACTAGCAGAACACTTCCAAATGTGTTTGCCCTAGAAAGCTTTGCTTCGTTAATAAACAAATATGATTTTACCAGCAAAACCATTCTTAAAGCAGATGTTATCTGGATACTTTTTTGTTCCATTGAGTGTATATTTTGAAATGGGGAATTCTTAGCTTTCCATTTTAGCTGCTGTTTAGTAACATGAAATGCTTAATTTTACTGTATGACAAAAAATATTTTAAAAAGGGAAAAGAACTTATAGGAAAAACTCACTGTAATATAATGTATACGTACATGATTTCTAAATTTATTTTAAAGGATCATATTTTCACCATTCAGATTCCTGCTGAACTTTAAGGTGCTGATCAACCAACTACAGGGGCCTTTGCATTCATCAGCAGTTAAGGCATTATCTTTTATTTGCAGGCATGTTGAGAGGTCTGTCGCAGAGCTATGGACCACAGGCCTATTCCTCATCTGTTCTGGCACAGTGTAAACGATGCTTCCCCAGCCCGTGTTTGTTACGGACTAAGCTAACCTGCTTTACTGTATACTGTAACAGACTGATAACACAGGCAAGGGCAGTTGCTGTGCCTCATCTGCGGTGGCTTATAGCAAAGACCTGTGGAATACAATTTTGCAAAATACATTATTTAATCATTAGCACCTGACTTGCACAGAAGTACATTATGTCAGCTGATGCAGTAATTACAATTATATATGGGGGTCTTAAAAATAAATGTTTTAAAACCCACTCTGTTTTCCTTTTAGCTTTTCATCTGCCAATACCACATTTGGCTGGCAGCAGACACGAAGGGGATCTTGGTACTCATTCCTGGATATCCAGTGCTTAACGTTATGGTCAGCACTTTCATATTTGTGTGTGTGGCACATGAGATTTCTCAGATCACTAATGATCTAGCACAGATTGTTGTTCCTAAAGATAACCCAGCTCTGCTGAAAAGGTTGCTATGCATAGCTGGATTTTTTTCTGGACTACTACTCTTCTCAGCAATTCAAGATCAGTCAAGGCATTAACTTAAAAACGTTCTTGAAAACTTTCTTCAGGTTTACTTTGTGTCTGCCTGAAAAAAAATACTCAACTGGAGGTACAAGAAGACATTTAAATGAAGCGTGTGGAAAATGTATATAGTGGAAATGTACATATTTTACATGGAAATAGCCTTCTTCTCTCAAAGAATCCGAGAAACAGGAATGCACTGTACAGGATTGCATGTGAAATTAAGTCTTTTCTACTGGATATAAATTTCTGTTTACATATCTGCTTAAACGTAACATGAAGAAGTGAAGTTAGATGGTTTAGCAATACCATATGGATATCATGGAATTAACTTTACCTTGGGACAACAGACTGAATGGTGGATATTTACTAGTGTACTGCATATACATAACATACTGTAATCACTATCATCACGGAACTGTTTTTGTAAAAAGAGAGCAAACTTGTGATCCTTAGTTAATGGTTACCTTTGGCTGATGTGAAACATGAAGTTACTTCTCTGGTAATCCAGGGTATTTTTCTAAACAAATGGTATTTTCTTGTTTTGGAATGAATATTTTAGATGGAGCTAGTATATGCTATATGAAACTCTTCATACATTGAAACAAAAAGTCATCACCAGTTTAGTGATTTAAGATATTCCCAAGTTTACATAATGTTTTATGGGTTTTTTTAATTTTAAGACATTTTCAGCAAATACGGTGAATTCCAAGATTAAATTATTGTTATAGATATATAGGCAATTTTATTTTGATTTTTCCTAAAATTGTTTGTTTTTAATAAGTTTTCCACTAATTCATTTGACTTTTTACAGTTCTCTGTAGAATCCCAGTGAACAAACAGATGAATAGTTTTCTGAGACTCAGTTGAATATTGAGAAGTTCTGGAAAACTCCCATCCTATTGCAATCAGATGAAATCCCATCATACCAACTTCTTCAGATCTTACAGAGAAGGAAGAGCAGGGGAACATTCATTTTTGAACCTGTCTCTGAGTTTGTAGGTGACTGAACTAGGTCTCACTAGGAAACTGGTGCCATATTCTATCCTGTAATAATATTCTATTTTAAAAGGATAGAAGTCAATCTGTTGATATCATGAGGATGAGGATTGAGTGGTGTTCTTGTTACATGCGGTGAGTTCGGTCTCTTAAAATTTGAATGAAATGAGACAAGCTCTTTGAATGAACCTGTTTTCCCATGCTGTCTAGCAGTGCCCATCCTTCATTACCACAAATCAAACTCTGAACCCAGTTTTAACTCTTTCCTTTAGTATAAAAAGTAAAATTGAAAGAAATAGCGCTTCCATGTGGAAGTGGCAGGTTGTAATTTAAGTTCCACTGATTCAGTGGAGTTATGATGATTCCTTCCTTGTTTGTGGTTTTGGTTTAAGTAATGCTTTGAGCTTCAATTGCTTCTTCTGCTGGTTACTTTTTAGCAATTGAAAAATGAGTACAGTATTGTTTTCTAAGCATATGTGCAATTATATGTAATTATAAACTATCAGTCTTAATTTATAATGTATGTATTCCAGCACATACATGTTTTTGATATTATCTCAGTTGAAAAAAGAAATTCAAACTTGCAGCCAAAAATGACTGCAAAGTAATTTCTGTGAAAGAATGGCTTCAAATTTTGTTATGGAAAGGAGAATACTGTACAGAAAATGGGTCCATTCAATCAGAAAAAGAAAAAATATTAATTCAAGCCCCCCAAAATGGATTCATTGAGCAGTTCTGCTAAGTCAGCCAGCTATTTTGTTAAGATATTGGAAAGATAACTATTTGTTAATTTGTGTACATTATTTCCAATGTATGGGAAGTTATCCTCATTTATCAGTACATTTGAATTACTGAAAGAAATGGTATAGGTGAACACTGTAGTGGTGGACAGGATGCATAACCATCATCTATACCAGCATTAGGAGCAATGGAGAACTGTGAGTTTGAGGGATATTTTTTTGTTTTGTTCTTCACAAGCTAAGTATTGTAGATACAATTTTATTTATCTGTTGTACAGATTTGGTTAAAAGATTTATTTTTAATGTTTGAATTAATGCACTTCTTTACTGTATGTGCGATAAATATATTTTCTTTTAAGGTTATGTGAAACTATGAAGTAATTTAAATAAATGTGCTGTGGATGCTTATTTTTGTAATGGGAGGAGCATCAATTAAGTAAAAACTTTTTATCGTTTGACTCTAGCTGGGCTACAGTTCACTGTTATGCCTACCTTAAATTACAGATTAGTATTGCAGAGTTTCTCCAAAGTGATATTCTGGATACTGTTTCTTCAAATATTTATTTTCAAAGGGAAGATACTTACTCACGTATCACAAGTGATTTTGCAATGCAGGTGCAATGCAGGGAGAGAGACTCTTCTGCAATAACTCAAACTGCTCAGTTGCCATGACTGGAACATTGGGGTTAAAACAGCCCTCTTCTGTGTCTCGTCCTTCCACACAGGACTGTCAGAAGTCAATGAAATTACAGATCCAGTAACCGCAATCACCCCAGAACCAAGGGCCTCTGGCAGAACGCTGCAGCGGAGGTCTTGACTACTTTCTCCTTGGGTTAAAAGCCAGAAACTCTGAGGTGAAGCTCTGTGCGAAAGCACAGGAATCGACTGTACTGCTCTTCAGTATGGCAGCATCAGAAGACCCATCCTGCAATCTTAGTGTTCAGTTAAGGAATTTGGCTTTTTATTTAGCTACTTTGGTCTCATATTATATAGTTAATAGAGAGAGGGACTCCTCAAGCAAAAGATTCAAAGCAGTAGATTTCATTTAATCTCCAGGGGAGCTCATCTTGTGATTATACAGGGGCTTTGGGGCTATTACATCTGCACTTGGCACCTGATGTAAGTGGTGCAAATGCTCTCCATCCTTTCCAGTTAGAGCATGTGTGTGGGCATCTCACCCAGTGAAACAGAAACGCTGCACAATCAGCGCCAGTTCATTGATTCTGAGACATTTACCATTCTTATGGCTGTCCATGATATTAACTACTGTAACAAGAAGTTGTTCAGGCGTCATTACATAATAAACAGGCAACAACATGACTACTTAATTTAATGTTTTCCTATTTATTAGATTTTTACATTTCATATATTTACAAAGACATCCTTAATGCTTTCTATTTATTTTGGTTGCAACTGTCATTTAATCATTACAATACAGTTCATACTGTTGTTGTACATGGTTAAAAATAGGCTGTGAATTTACTATTTTAACTATCATGAATTTTAAATATTACTAATTCTTTAACAATTAAGTGGCTTTAGCCAGCTTTATAAATCTGTTTCTGTGGTAGATATTTTAATAAGTAAAAATAAATCACTTCTTATTAAACTTCCTAAAATAAATGAAGCTTTTAACCATAAAATAGTTCAGGTGTGCTTAATACCCAAGTCTTCTACATCATTAGATTCTTTTCAAAATATTTGGAGCACTCACTGGTACAAACTAATTATGTACATAACAATTTAGGAAACTTCCTTAATATATTGGCACTGTTGTATATTAATACAAATAAGAATGGCTTGATTTAACTGATTGTCAAGTCATCCTAAAATTATCAGAAATTATTATGATCCAAAACCAGTACTACTCACAAAGTTTAGTCTTGTGTTGAATTAAGAATCATTATTTAAAATCCATTCCATTCATTTCTGTGACAGAGCACTGGGAGCTTATGCATTTAAAATTAGGGGTAAAACCCAAATGCTGGTGTACTCAAATTTTTCACAGCTTAGATGAAAAAGGTACATTTTTTAATTTAATATAAATCTCACGGGTGACTACCTGGTTTCTAATTCACTTTGCACTGATAGTCAGCCATCCAAACTGCTGGGAAAAAAGAATGTTCTCTTAGCAGTCTGTCTGTCCGGTGAAATTTTCTTTTCCTCGGTACATTTTGAATGTGTGAGTATGCAGGCGTGACGCAGGCCACTCCAGAAGTCAGTGGGAATGTCTGTTTATTCCACCGATTTCAGAAACAGACTTAGTTTTTCAACTTACAACAGGCTGAGCCTCTTGTAGTGTAATAGTAACTGTCACTATTCATAGGGCTAGATGAGTTTGTTAATGTATTGCATGTGTTGTGATAAGTGTTTAGGATGTCCTTGCCAACTGTGACCCTTCAGGCTGGACAATGTATAAAAAAAAGTTGTTCTTTGTCTTGTTTGAAATATAAATCAAGTGTGCTTATCCACAGTGAGCACTGATTATATATTTTGCTGCACATTTTATTGGGCCTGGTGCACAAAAGTATCTAAAAAGAATCTCAGCATTTAACCACCTGCCACACTGTTGCATTCAGGTCCAATCCTGGAACTACATCATTGTTCACTTTAAAATGAATAGTCTTTTTGAAATTAAAAAATTAAAGTGTTTTCACAAAAAAGGGCCATAACTGTAAAATGCCAGTGACTACTTTGGTCTTTCTGTGAATAATGTAAAAACCTTATTTTACAGCTGCTGCTTAACCTCAGTCCTGAATTCCTGAGGGAGTCTGAATTTCTCTGAGCAAAGAACTGGTCAGGAAGGAACTGCTTAGCTAAGGAAACGTAGCCAGCATATAGTAGCAATTTTAAAGTAGATGCAACTTTGTGTTTAAAGGTCAGTGGCCTAATGAACATACAGCTCCTGAAAGAGAGAATATTACAGAAAAATAAAGCACAAATGTGAGCTAAAAATAGTATGCTCCTTTGGGGTAAAACCCCAAGAACTGTTGGTATGAGCTGTTACAGCGAAAGTCCCTTAAATTCTTTGGTATGCTGGAACTGAATGAGGATTTATGCAAGCATCGGAAAAACTAAGTAAAATATCTAAAAAGTCACTTGAGATAAATTATCACCAGCTATTGAAAAATAAGGAAACCTCAGTTCAAACCCTTTTTATCAAGCTTATATTTTTAAGAATTCAGTATAGATTAATGTCTCTAACAGTCTCCCAAGACAGTATGTATTTAATCAACTCCTTAATTTTGGGAAGCTAAAAGGTAATCCTTGGTTTATGGGGTAGTTGGTTCTCTCATGAGCATTTTTGCTCAAAAAGAATAAAGAGTGTAGAAGTTGTAAAAATAAATTACATTGTGGCATCAAAAAATACCACAAACAATTTTTAAAGTATATTTTCAAAGGGACTTAAAAGTTATTCCATCTTTGCTACAGCAAAGTTTACTATTATTTATTTAAAGACACTCATTTCTGCTTACAGTAGTTTGTAATGGCTTCTTCTAATGTAATCAGATGAATGAATGGACAGATTTTAAATGTTTTATTGCTTACATCTTGTCAAATTTGTTAAATGTCTGGTAGAAGAACAGAAATCCAACCTTCACCATGAATAGTTCAGCTTTTTGCAAAAATAACTCTGCTCATTACACTTTTCATATCTCTAGAAAATGAATGCCAAATAAATCTGGAATTCTATTTCTAAGCCTATTTTGCACAAAATTTCATGCTTACACACTACTGCTTTTTGTGTGCAAATGTAAGGCAATTATATCATCCCATAGAATGGAGTCTAAAGTCCTTTGAACCTTTTGTTATTTTGAAGTTTTGATTTCCCCAGTAAAGTTCTCAGGAGAGCTCACAAGATAGAAGAAWGTTTGATATTTATTAATACATATATTTGAAAGATTATTTTCTCAATGTAACAAATATAAAAAGTTATCCGTGTTTACAAATTCTCAAAAATGTCCAAAGTACAAAAAGATACAATACACTGGTTATATGCAAGTGATTGTACTGGCTGGCACTGAAATCACTTAATACTGTGGGCATGCACAATATACACTGGAAAGACTCATGCATCAATCAGAACAAATAAGGAAATAAGACAATTACTGCTTTCTCTGATTACAAGTTCATTGCTTCTGTCAGTTTTCTTTCCTCAGGAATACCATTTACCTGTAAATAGATGAGAAATTATATAATCCATCAGTGGCAGAAGATGCTTCAACAGTACTGAAGTGTCAGTTGGTAGCACAGTACATAGCTGGTATTTATCATTCCTTTGCAGTGACTGCATTAGCATTATCAGCAGAAACAAGCTGTGGCTTTCCAACTCTCCAAAACCAGTATAAACAAAAATGGTAAAAGTACCACCTGCACCAAAGGACAGCATATGGAAAAAGCTTTGCTTGTTCCCTTTTGGGAAAGGAGACATCAGGGAAAAGATCATTTTCATTGTGAATTTATCTTTCTACTTGGGATCTGACAAGCCTCATATAGAGAGAACGTGAAGCTCAAATTGGAAATGCTGTATACAGCATTCTTTTTTCTTTTGTATTAGAGGAATACCCTATAACTTTTTTCATCTAACAGGTCAAGATAGTTACTTAGCATGAATTTTGCCAATCTACAGAGAAACAGTTATAAAAAGAAAACTTAAGTAATACACCTTTTCATATTATAAGTCACTATCAATTTTCAGCAGCATAATAAAAACATCAGGTGCAAGTTGTCATCTTTCACACAATTCCTTCCCAATTATGTTTTAACTTTTCAAAATAGTCAAGCTAATAAATCCAACTGCTGCATTTTTAAATAAGGTAACAAAAATTCCATTGTTTCTTACTGGGGATTCAAATGATCACTGAAGAGGATATGGTTTATTAGCTTCTCTCTGGTCTTCAAGTTAAATACTGAGTACTGCCTACTGAGGCTTTAAAAATGAAATATCCACTTATTCACTGTGTTTATTAATAGTATATTATTAGTGCTGGGTTTAATTGGAAATTCTCCATAGAAAAGGAAGAAAACAATAAATTTATAGTGTTACATTTTTTCTGGCCTTAAGTGTCTTAGTTGTGTACTTTTTTTTTTTTGAACAGACAAAATTGCCAAGTTKCTGCTGCTGCTGCTGCTACTTAAAATCTTAAGGGTGCCTAAATTTTATTTGAAATCTAACAAACATCCTAAACTTCTGACAATACAAGTTGTAGAATTTATTTTCTAAATGGAAATATATCAGACACATGCCATCATGCCATGGAAGTCCTTGCAACATCACCTGTACATCTGAGTTATGAAGGAAAGTGTCACTGTAAACTAAGAACATAAAAGGAAACGTTGTCCCAAATAAGTTTTTTTCCCATTTCTGAGAGCTTGTCACAGACAGTATCTGTGATGGATATGAAAGACCAGATGCATGTTCCAGCTCATCCAGGCAAAATGAAAAGTAATGAACAGTAACTAGCCCTTGCTTGAAGTACAATGTGTTTAGAGCAAAATAAGCACAACATACATATGTATGCAGGGGTGTGTGTGTGCAAGCATATGCACCTGTCTGACAGGTAGCACTGTGTCAATTTAAGCACTGCGCTACAAAAGTACATACAAGAAGCAAGTATTACATTTCAATCCCCTGGAAATTATTAGAAGATTTAGCAGCAACAGATACCCAGTGTCAGATATGCTGGAACATCTGAAGTTATTATTTGTAGAAAATGAGAGTATTCACAATTTATGCCAAACGTACACGTTTTTTTATATATTATTGAACCAGAATTTGTTGGTGCCAGATAAAAACACATGAACAGAACACAGATGTAGGCAGAGCAACTAACTGATAGAATAATCATTTTAATACAGTTTGTTCTTGTTAATATACATGCTGATCTTTTTAAGACAAACCAAATACCTAAATATTTTATAAACTGAGAAGTAAGCTTTAGGGGGTAAGGGAAATTTTTTCATATATTTTTGAAGTCTACCTGGAACTGCTTCTGCTTAGGAAGAGGTAAGAGTGGTTTTACCAAAATATTGTACTTCACAAAATACAGATTGTTTAATTGTATACAGGGAGACTTTTAAGACATATTTCTACAAAAGTTCTTCAGAGCTACTTACAAGCAAAAACCCCATGCTAGCTTGTGTCTTTGGTAAGTGTCTTCACTGCCATCTTCAACATATGTACTATAAAATCTACAGTACTACAAAATCACTCTCAGGTTATTTTGCATCTTTTCCACTGCAGAACAGACTGCAATTCTCATAGCAAAGCATTCATAACAGAAGAGCTGAACTGTTGACATTTTTATTCTGCCTTATAAATGCCTACAGTAGTTAAGCGTTACAGAACTACGCTAAATTTCAACACAAACCAGTGCTGGAGGCTTTGGATGGACACCTCAAGTGTCATCTGCCATTTCCAATACTTATATAATAAAGCACACAAATAGCAAAGCTTTTTAATCATACTGTGTAGAACTACCATCAGTTTAATATAAATGTGTTTTTAATTCCCAGATAACGAAAAAGGACATGGGCAGAAGCATGTATTATATACTTGCCTCAAATCTTTGAAATGTTGTCATACGGAATTCTCCTTTAATCCCCGAAAGCAGTAATGAAGAAGAAGGATTTTGAATGAAAACAAGAGTTTCTTATGTAATGCCTAAGTTAAAACAAACCTTCCTCTCAGAGCTGTAGTACAATACATATATCTCCAGAGTTTTGCCTAAATACTCCTTTGAATACTCAAAAGTTATATTTTGGCTTCTACATTTTCCTAGTATGATCCTTATCCTCTTTCCTACATCACTAGTTTTTCTAAGATCTGATACACTAACTAAAGAGAATAAATCCCACCCTTTACCGATACTTTGCWGGGGATTATTCACAACCTCAATCAGTATGTTACAATTTGTGAAAAAGGTGCAAAAGTAACAACGAAGACACTGGAAACCAACAGCGTGGATATACTTGTTCTCCCCGCAAATTCCTGAATATCAACTGTTTGTGTTTAGTATCAGCAAGAAAAAAGCTATTTCTTCAGGACCTTAGATAGTATTGGCAGGAATGAGAAGATTTAATTTCCTAACAAGTTCTGTAGAACCAAAGCAGTGCAACTGTCTTTGGGAATCTGGCTATAATTTGGCATTGTAACAAGAAAATGATTTCTGTGTTTCTAACTTTTAGCTCTACCAGATTCCAGTGGCTCACGCTGAGTCCCACTGTAGCATTTTTCCTACTTCTCCAATAAATCTCATTCCAAATTTCCACCAATTTATCCCCCAAAAAACTGGAAAAACAATGCTGTAATACTTCATTATATTTGAAAATGGTTTCCACTGCCCATAGACTGTATATGTTTTGGCTGGTGATTCCTGCCCACTGCCCACTTGGTTGGCAGAGTAATTTTTTAATACTGACCTGCAGTCTGCTGCTGTGGAATCTGAGTTTGATGTGGCAGGTTCCTACAAAAACAAAACAAAACAAAACAAAAAAAACTTTAATGCTTCCATGCAAAGTCTGAAGTATGTTAGGCATAAAAATTCAGTCATTCTATTCAAAATAGTATTGTTTTTGCTTATGAAGCAATAATCCATTTCCCTAAGTAAATACTATTGACAAAAGGTTAAATAAGTCAATAAAAGAAAGAAAAATAGTGTTAATGAACAGATCCTATAATTTTACTTGTCAACCAGGTTCAAACATGTGAAAGGCCAGAGGGAGCCAACAAGAGTCATATGCTGGCTTCAGATTCAATGCAAAACTCTGCTTCCGTACGTGAAAAATAGAGAAAGGATGACAATCTTTGAAACTTTATTGACTGTGGAATGAATGAATATTCAACTAGTAGCACATATCAGACCAGTTCAGTTATCACAGCAAAGTGCCCTTCTTAAGTGGCTATCTTAACAGGTACTAAATATTAAGGTTGTTTTTACAGAAAGGAATGCGAGGTTGGAATGCAGGTGTAGTGGTAAGAGCTGTACGCGCAACTTCAGGAAGCCTTCGTCACAAGCTCTGGGACTTCAGTTATAAAAACACTCACAGGCTTGGCTTTCTTTGGAATTAATCAAGTGAATAAAAAGACACATATGCACAAGTGTTTGAAGTGCCAGGGTCCAGGTATATGAAGTAAAGATGGAAAGTATCATCTGGAAGCCTAATCCCGACTCTGTCATTTCTTAAATAAACTTTATGATGTAGTCGATATAAATACCTGCTCACAATCAAAACCTGGAATTGTTTTTAAGTCCACACAAGCTGGTATTGTACTACTTGATTGTAATTCCTAGTGTTAAAATAAGTAAAAGATCTAAGAAGGCCAAAATTGATAATGCTGATAGGTCCTTGTTTCTTTCAATGTAACTTTTGACTTTATTTAAAAAATTGCTATTTTGAACAGAGAAGAAACTGTCTGTCAAAATACAGGGAAGAACACTTAAAAGCAGTTGTAAAATGGCTAATTTGTACAGATTTACTTTCTGTATAAATTTTTGAAAATTTTGCTTTAAGACAGCAGAGAAGCAAACACTTAGCACATTGGTACATTATGAAAGGAATTAGGGCCAAGTCAGTGCTGGCGCTGGAGCAACACCAGGAGGGTCGCGCTGTTCTCTCTCACGCAGGCCTGTCGGCGGAGGAACAACCTACGGGAGCCAGTGTCTTAGCGTGACGCAGCACCGCACCAGGCAGCCAAGCTCACCCAGAGACCTTCCCTGAGAACTACTCTCCGACATCTCTCTGTTTGTCAGCAGAAGTCAGTGAATGTTTAGCTGAGCAAGAAATACAGTCTAATTCCAGCAATTCATATTTGAGTGCATTAAATTCATACAACTACTGGCCTTATTTAGCACTAAGGCACAAAAGTTGTATCTGAATCAGTGGGTCTGCAGAATACAGTTAAAAATGATTTAAACTGTTTATAAACGAAGAGTTTTCTGATTAGCCAAAGAGCAAATAAGATGTTGCCTACCAGTAAGAATACAGCATAAGGTACACTGATTACAGTAACTTCTCTGTTAACCTCTTAGTGTAACAGAAATATACTTTTTATGATAAAGTATGGTCAAAAGCTAGTATCTCTTGCTTTGAAAATAAACTTGGGGTCTGTTCTGATTTGTTCTTAGCATTTAAGACTATCAGCAGGAGATCCTTAAACTGTGACATATGACTGTGTCATATAGTCATATCAAAATCCTGTTAGAGGCATAAATTACTACAGTTAACAAAGGTTATCAGCATCTGACCCATGGAGATTGCGGAAACAATACGGAAAATAATTTCAACATGGCACAAAAAGAAACTATATCTTTCATTGCACCTTTTTCCTTCCTAAGGACTTAAATCAATAATCTTGCCTCTTACCATGGTTCAGAATAAGTAGCAGTTATTATTCCTTTCTATATAATACGCTCAAGATCTGAAATTATTAAAGCGAACTGTTTCCTTGCTATTGCTTTCTATCACCTACTTTTACTGAAAATTTCCTATTATATACATTTATTTCATTGGTAATATTACTGTGTTCTTCGTAGCAAATGCCAGGTTTCTGAATAGTCTCTATTAATTTAGTCCAGCTCCCTAATCATACCTTTGTAGTGAAACAGGAGCCAAACAATGAAGAGAGAGACAATGAAGAGAAATAAATTATTAAAAAAAGTAGAACAGCAGCATTTCTTTCTTGAAACTGTATCAAATTTCTGGTTGCAGAAGCACCAGCAGAGCACAGCACAGAGATAAGGCAGTTTTTAGGAAACTTCAGCAATGATGTTACCTGTCTTTCCATTGTTCCTCTGAAGTGTATAGCGTGGTGGAGAGCAACAATAAAAAGAGCAAAGCCTTTTCTATTAAAGCATTTCATAGAATGTAAAAATACTGTTGCACAAAAGTGTAGGTGTGGATAAGACTTAGTTACTTCCATTTAAGGCACTGTTTTGACATGCCCATACTCAAAAATATTTCTTAATATTTGCATATAGTATTTCAGTAGCATACTGTATTTTCAGTAGTAAATACTGTTTACCTAAGAATTGTTATCTATTGCTAACACCTACCAAGACTAATGGATTCTCTTGTCCTAATCTGCAGTATCTAGTTTTACAAATACATTATTATACAGGCATGCTTCGGATATATTGCGGGTTCCGTTCCAGACCACTGCAATAAAGCAAGTATCGCAATAAAGCGAGTCACACAAATTTTTTGGTTTCCCAGTGCATATAAAAGTTATGTTTACACTATACCGTAGTCTATTAAGTGCACGATAGCATTATGTCTAAAAATACAATGTACATACCTTAATTAAAAAATACTTTATTGCTCAAAAATGCTAACCATCATCTGAGCCTTCAGCCAGTTGTAATCTTTTTGTTGATGGAGGGTCTTGCCTCGATGCTGATGGCTGCTGACTGATCAGGGTGGTGGCTGCTGAAGGTTGGGTGGCTGTGGCATTTTCTTAAAATAAGACAGCAACAAAGTTTGCCGCATTGATTGACTCTTCCTTTCACAAAAGATTTCTCTGTAGCATGCGATGCTGTTTGATAGCATTTTACCCACAATAGGACTTCTTTCAGAATTGGAGTCAATCCTCTCAAACCCTGCCACTGCTTTATCAACTAACTTTATGTAATATTCTAAATCCTGTGTTGTCATTTCAACAATGTTCACAGCATCTTCACCAGGAGTAGATTCCATCTCAAGAAACCACTTTCTTTGCTCATCCATAAGAAGCAACTCCTCATCAGTTAAAGTTTTATCATGAGATTGCAGCAATTCAGTCACATCCTCAGGCTCCACTTCTAATTCTAGTTCTCTTGCTATTTCCACCACATCTGCAGTTACTTCCTCCACTGAAGTCTTGAACCCCTCAAAGTCCATGAGGGTTGGAATCAGCTTCTTCCAAACTCCTGTTAACGTTGATATTTTGACCTCCTTCCATGAATCACAAATGTTCTTAATGGCATCTAGAATGGTGAATCCTTTCCAGAAGGTTTTCAATTTACTTTGCCCAGATCCATCAGAGGAATCACTGTGTATCCCAGCTATAGCCTTACAAAATGTATTTCTTAAATAATAAGACTTGAAAGTCGAAATTACTCCTTGATCCATGGGCTGCAGAATGGATGTTGTGTCAGCAGGCATGCAAACAACATTAATCTCATTGTACATCTCCATCAGAGCTCTTGGGTCACCAGGTGCATTGTCAATGAGCAGTAATATTTTGAAAGGAACTTTATTTTCTGAGCAGTAGGTCTCAACAGTGGGCTGAAAATATTCAGTAAACCATGCTGTAAACAGATGTGCTGTCATCCAGGCTTTGTTGTTCCATTTACACAGCACAGGCAGAGTAGATTTAACATAATTCTTAAGGGCCCCCGGCTTTACAGAATGGTAAATGAGCATTGGCTTCAACTTAAAGTCACCGGCTGCATTAGCCCCTAACAAAAGAGTCAGCCCGTCCTTTGAAGCTTTGAAGCCAGGCATTGACTTCTCTCTAGCTATGAAAGTCCTAGATGGCATCTTCTTCCAATGGAAGGCTGTTTCGTCTACACTGAAAATCTGTTGTTTAGTGCAGCTACCTTCATCAAGTATCTTAGCTAGATCTTCTGGATAACTTGCTGCAGCTTCTACATCAGCACTTGCTGCCTCACCTTGCATTTTTATGTTATGGAAACAGCTTCTTTCCTTAAACCTCATGAACCAACCTCTGCTAGCTTCAAACTTTTCTTCTGCAGCTTTCTCACCTCTCTCAGCCTTCATAGAATTGAAGAGAGTTAGGGCTGTGCTCTGGATGAGGCTTTGGCTTAAGGGAATGTTGTGGCTTGTTTGATCTATCCAGACCACTAAAACTTTACCCATATCATGAATAAGGCTGTTTTGCTTTCTTATCATTCGTGTGTTTACTGGAGTAGCCCTCTGAATTTCCTTCAAGAACTTTCCTTGGCATTCACGACTTGGCTAGCTGCTTGCTGTAAGAGGCCTCGCTTCAGGCCCATCTTGGCTCTCGACATGCCTTCCTCACTAAGCTTCATCATTTCTAGCTTTGGATTTAAAGTGAGAAGCATGACTCCTCCTTTCGCTTGAACACTTAGAGGCCATTGTAGGGTTATTAACTGCCCTAATTTCAATATTGTTGTGTCTCAGGGAATAGGGAGGCCCGAGGAGAGGGAGAGAGACGGGAGAATGGCCGGTCGGTGGAGCAGTCAGAACACACACAACACTTATCGATTAAGTTCGCCGTTTTGTAGGGGAAGGTTTGTGGCACCCCAGAACAAATACAATAGTAACATCATAGCTCACTGATCACAGATCACCATAGCAGATATAATAATAATGGAAAAGTTTGGAATATTGGAAGAATTACCAAAGTGTGACACAGAGACACGAAGTGAGCACATGCTTTTGGAAAAATGGTGTCGACAGACTTGCTTGACACAGGGTTGCCACAAACCTTCAATTTGTAAAAAATGCATTATCTGGAAAGCGCAATAAAGCAAGGTATGCCTGTACTATGCCTAGTAAAAGACAGAATGCAATACCGTTACTTTTTGTTGTTGTTGTTTCAAACATCTTCTTTGGTTATTAGTAATTTAATTATCAATACTGATTGTCCTTTCCAAAATCTGCATTACCTTTCATGTTATTTGCTTTTATATTTAAAAGACTGAAAAATGGAGTTGGCCAATTTTGTTTTTGCTTATAGGCAATTTGCTCCATTTTTCTGCCAAACGAATGCTTCCAAGAAATGGAGGATTTTTTAAGGAAAAAACACTAAATGTATGAGTAGTTCAATTTACTGGTGTTCCTATATATATATATATATATATATGTATATTAGAAGCTTAACTATAAGACAGTCATTACTGGAAGACAGAAAATTTAGTTTGAGAAAAAGATTAAAAACAATTGGTTAAAGTTTTTCATCAGAATGCTTTTTCAAAGGAAGAACTCCCTTTTGTAAAATTTGTATCACCTATTTGAAATATTTTCAAACGCTACCAATTCTTCAGTCTAGAAAATGCAACCCCCAGCTCCTTAGCACTAGGTGTGAGACACTCCTGTCAAAGTGAAAGCAATCCAGATCCTTCTGGAGCATATCATAAAGAGGAATACCGCAGCTCTGTGCCTTCCCTGCACCAGAGAGGCAGGAAGCCAGCGTGTTCAGGTCCCTCGGCTGCCTAGAGGCAGCTAGAAGGTGGGGGCTGTGCACCTTGACTTTCTGATTCCTGCAGGCTAGTGGTGGTAGGAGGAGAAGAGGGAGCTGGGGAGTGGACACTTGTTCTTTGGCAGACCATCTAGAAAGTTCCTGTCAATTTACCTCCTGTTTGAAAATGCAAGCAGAGCCAGCAAGTGCTCCAGATGAGCATGCAGCAAGGAGGAAAAAAACAAAATACCCACAATGGAATGTTTCTGGAAGTCTCATCAAAATCTGTTTTGCCTTTTTGTTCCTGTTACAACGCATGTTTTAACCAAAATAATATTTCTCTCATCAGAAAGTAATTCCATTTTCCAGTCAGATTTAGAAGAGGACTAGATGAGAGTACAGAGTGATGCAACTAGCAGCTAATATCTTTACATTTTGTAGTTGAAATTGGAAGGACATTCCAAGTAATAACTTGAACCCTGTGCCAATAGGACTCTTTGGACGAGGCTGCTTAACTGTATTAGCAGATTCTGAACAGGTAGTTAAATAGCAATCAATATTGATATGTTCCCTAACAGAGTCCTGCTATCTGCTGTGGCACCTTGAAATGCCATTCTTCCCTGCTGGTGATAGCAGATCTGCATTCAGTTATGTCACCTTCCAGAGACCTGCTTCTGCTCCCCTCACTCCTCGGCATGTTTCCTCTTCCCATATCACTGGGACTGGGAAAATGGAGAAGTACTGAGTGTTGCAAGGAGGGTCACCAAGCACAACCAGAACACTTTGGGGAGGGATAGGGCTACAGACTTTATGAAATGGGAATGGATGATAAAGCCAGTCACTTCCCAGACCATTGTCTCAGATCTACTCAAATCCAGACAACACAATTAAACCTTTTTAGAAATTTGTCTTTTCTTTCCTACAGCCCTACCAGCTTTTTTGGATTAGAACTGATGAGTCAGAGACAGAGTTATATGAAAGTTTCTGACAAATGAACTCTAAGAAACAGAAATAAATATTTTTCTGGTTTCTGTTTTGGAGAGAAGCTGGCAGCAATGGAAATGGCTGACAGTTCTGAACATTTTCCTTGGTAAGATGTATTTATCATCTGTGTAACGGAATATGTTCTTCTGTTCAATGTTAACATTTCAAATATAAACCCTGCATGACAGGTGCATGACTGAATACTTACAAAGTTTGGATTTTATGGGGTGAGTGGTAGTTTTATACTAGGACTCCAAAGACACGAGTTAAATGAGGCAGGATTTCTAAAATTGAACATTTGACAGAGGAAGCAATTAAAAGGTAGTATTTCTTCAAAACAGGCAAAAATGTAATTGTACCACAAAAAGTTTCTTGCCAAGTCTGGAGACTGAACTCCAGTCATTTAATTTTTATAACAGAAGGCCTTTATTTCTGCTTGAAATGCAAACATCAAAGCAATCTTACACTACAGAGTTACTACTGATACCCCCATAATAAACACATTCAGATAATAATCATTAGAATCCAAAGTTAAATTGTGTAATGCAATGATTATAAGTATTAAAAAAAAATCTAAATACTTACTGCTGTGTTTGCATTAGTGGCATGCTAGTATTATCATAGTTGTCTGTATGAAGGGGCGGTACAATCTCACCAGTAACTGGGTGAAACACAGGAAGCGTTGAAAGAGGCCATGCTATCTCTCTATTTTTAGACATGTCACGAAGCTCTTTGGTTGATTTCTGTATAGCACTGTGGTGGACCAACTGGATGCTATGTCAAAAGGAAATAAAACAGTAAATATGTAATTTAAGTGCTCTGTCTACATGGGTAGATGATTATTATTTTTCTTTAAAATACCAGGATTTTGATGCATGCTACCTACTCAGTAGTGCAGCAATTACAGTAAATCTTCAGATTAACATAGTTAATGTAATAAATAAAGGATTTATTTAATTTTGAAGGCAGTAACTATTTCATTAGGTTTTGCTGTCTGGATGAAAATGTTGCATAAGATCCAAGACTGTGCAACTTACTGCTAATATTCCATTTATTCGCTGCTGTTAAAATAAACATTTTGATAACTTCTGCTTCTTGTGGTAGACTCATAAATACTCATAGAAGATTAATTTTATAACACACTAATATCGCCACTGGATACCCTCCAGGGCACTCTTTCCTCTGTTCACTGCCTTTTAAGATACAGACTGGGAAGTCCCGTAATCAAGAGAATAAATTGCATATTAATATATTTATTCTAACAAAACTATTTTATGCTGAATTGATAGTTGTTAATTTCAAACCCTTTTTATTGTCATCTTCTATCCTTGCCAAGCCTCTGTTTTAAAAGCAGCTTTCACATTTATGAATTAAACCATGATTAGAGAGAATGAAAGAAGATTATGACACACATGTATGAAGCATGACAAGCTACTGAGCATGAAAATTAAATGATAAAAGAAAAATAACAGGAAAGAAGACACTTACTCTGGTGTTTGCATGTTTCTCTTTTCCCTAAAAACAAAACAAAATTTATGAATTAAATAATAGCATTGATAGTTGGAACATTAAATCTGTCTGATGATGAAAATAGTACATGATGTGGAAATGCTGACAATGTTACTGCTAAATGCAACTTGGCAGCATTTGTAACCGGGTTTATGACAAGGCCTTGATGAACGCACATGTAAAGATGTGATACTGATGACAGACACACACACGCACAGAAATGAAAATGCAAGTTAAAGAACAAGCCTCTGGCTAAAATAAATTCTGTGACAAAATGAAATTGTAGTTCGTGTAAGAAATGGCAGAAATTACGTTACTTGCTGCTTTCCTTTTATGTTATTCTCTTTTATGTCTAAATTCAGTTCATATCCTCAACCAGATTTATTTTATTAAAGTTAGCATCTTAGAAATTACTTAATATTCTCCTAAATCAATGATCCTTTATTATCATTTTATTTGTTTGGGGGGAGGGGTTTGGTGGGTATGTGGAGAATTCTAACCTTTTCAGCTAGAAAAATTAAAGTCGTTATAGCCACTTGCTTGGAAAATACTGTATGTGGTTAGATGAAAAATAGTTCATTATTTCAATTAGATGTCTTTTGGCCTGGTTTAAATTTTTCTATGAACCGAACACAGTTCTTCTAACAAATAGTTTTCTATGCATGATAATCTTAGAAAAATCTACAGTTCCTTATTAGCGTGTTAAAGTACTCACACTCCTTCCCGTCGGCAGCACATGATATAGGCAAGTATTAGAAAAAGCACCAGTGCTATTGCCGAGGGCACTGCCAATGTAATTAGGAAATCCGAGTAATAGTCTCTGCTTTTCAGTGTATCAGAAGGTGGTTTGTATTCTCCACCATCAGGTAATATCCCCTCTCCACGGATCACTTCCTGAAAGGTGGAAACTTGTTTTGTATTGTCAACCTGATACCCAGAGGGGAAAAAAAAAAAAAAAGACAATTATATAACAAATTAACAGGATGCAAAAACAGAAAGCATTTAACCAACCATGACATAGAAAAGAATCCATATTATACAACATCTCACAAATTCTATAAAATTGTGTCCAATCATTTTTTTTTAACCAATAAAACCTCATACTGCTTTGAAAATTTTTGATCAATGTCATAGATGATATTACAACACTGTTCTGATTTTACTTTATTTCATTCCTACCAGTGATACTATGCTTTTTACAGATTAATTTTAGGGATATCTTGCACAGATAGTATGAGAGTAAAAATTCGGCCCATTTTTACTGCAACCTAATTATTTGATACTGATTTCTTTTTGATGAATTCATCCATTTCTTACTGGTCTCCCTAAATAACAATACTGCCCTCTCTCATATGAAGTTGTTAGAAACAAAGAGCAGAGTACCTACAAAGTGTCCTCCAGTTCCTATCCTATCAAGGCCTTGCACCTAGTGCTCAAAACAGCACAAGGCATTAGCTAAGCTATTGTACTGACGAGCTCGGTTGCCTCCTGCCACCCACCCGATGTAGGAAGCACTGCACCATGAGACATGATAGCATTTAGTTGATCAGATGCAGAGTTCCAAGGTTCTTCCACCTTCAAATTCAGCTGGCCTCTAGAAGGCGGCAATCCTGGCCACGAGTATTTTTTTTTTTTAACACCTGTATCCTGTTCCCAGAAATACAAATTTCTTTTTTGTTATTGATTTTCACATTGACTTTAACTAACTGACTACCTTTCCCACATGACTGAAATTTTACATCTTCATTTTCTTGTTATCTTCAGTAGATATTCCTGGTAGATCTGATCAATGTTATTTTTAAAACTCTCTCCAGATCATTAACGAAAATAAATTGTATTTGTCTATGTGCTTGACCTTCTGCCTGAACTTTAATTGAGAAATCTTGCAACTGATGGTTATTTTTCCATAATTTACACTAATTCATGCACTGGTGCATTAGAACTTATGCAGTGGTTGAAAAGGTTTTTATGGAACACTAGAAAGAATACTTTGTTGAGCTTCAAATACCTGTATTTTTAAGTACAAGATGGTTTGACAAAAATTAATTTATGCATTCTCCACTTATTAAGTGCTGAAGTATATTTTTGGTTAGGTACACTGAATTCCACTTGGCTACCTAGTAGAATCTCAAGCCTTAAGTATATGCACGAGAAAGATTTAAGCACCTACTAATGTGACTGACAAAAGCTCATACACAGAGTGAGCATAAGCTGTCCGACAACAGCACTGAGTATATTAAGTTGTACCTCTTTTCAGGATTTGGGACCCACAAACTTAAATCCATTCATTGATTTAGGTGTTAACTGCCAAAGTCACCACATAAAAAGCGAGAGGAAGAGGAAATGATGGTTGTATTTTCCCTCACTGTTCCCTCTGTGTTGTGGTTACAGGAAACGGAGCTTTCTTCCTTCCAATCCACAGATCTTGTGGGACTCCCTGCCCCTTGTTTTGCCTTATGAAAAGCAGACTGTGGTTAGATGGAGGGAAGCTTGGCTTCATTTTCCCTTTTATCCACCAGCTTACAGCTTGCAGCAATGATACTGTTGGCAGCAGTAAACACCCCTAAAGACTGTTTAAATTCAGTTATTACGGCAGGCTGCCAAAACAAGTGCCGAGTTCAAGAAGGGAGATGATTGTGTTCTAGACTGCCAAACTGCAAGAAAAACTACACTTCTCTTAAACAGTCTGTTCCTGTTACACATCCCAGAGTGGTCTCTGACTTTCTCAAAATAACATGACATTGCTGCTTCATGATTAGTTTATGAGACACTATTACTGGCAGACTTTTTTTTTGGAGAGGTACTTCTAACCAGTTGCTCCTGAATCTGCATGTGTATGGTTGATTATTCTTGCATTAGTGCACTATTCCTTCACTTCTCCTTTTGAAATTCATAATGTTTTCTAAGGCTATTTCTCCAATTTCTCAAGATTTTTCTGAATCCTGATCTTGTCCTTAAATGTACTTGTAGTTCCCTTCCGATTCATGGGGCCTGCAAATTTAACTTAATAAGCACATTCCATCACCCAGCTTATTTATGAAGAATGGCAGAGAATTATTAATAATTCTGCTTTGATTATGGCTATCCAACCAGTTTTGTACTATGTCCATGGTAGTTTCATCTAGACCATGTTTCTCAAGCTTACTTATGAGACATGAAAAGACTGTACCAAAAAAGAAATGATATCTACTGTTGCTTCCCTACTCCTGTCTTGTAGAAGGAAATCCATGACTGGACATAATTTGTTCTTGACAAAGGCTGACTGCCACTCAGCCTTCTATTATTTTTCAGGTGCTTGTAAATATTTTTGTGTGCATCGTTTGCAATTTCTTAACAGAAAAACAATAAATGGTAAATAATCTGGATATTCTTTCAAAAACAAGTATCATTTTCTAGCTTTCAAAGAGCTTTCCTAATTCATAATGTATGAAAAGAAAGAGTTGGAGGTTATCTAATGGACTATGTACAGGAATATCAATTTTGATATTCAACACTTTTTTACATTATGTAAAAACCTTTCATCATATCTCCCTTTCACTTTCCTCTTGGGTAATATCTGAACAACCATCTAAGAAGTTTATTTTATGTATCTTCACCATCTTTGTTCAAAGTTATCTGCAATGGTCTCTTTCAGTAGTGTATCAGTTCTTGATTTTCCTGGTCAAAACTAAACAAAAAAAACCTCTAAAAGCTTCTTTGTGAATTATACTTCTTCCACAGCACATAGTCGTGTTTTCAGTTATCATTTTTTCTTGTATTTGACTGACTTGAGAAGAATGTTCCCATTTATTTTGATATCATTAGTCAGCAAAATTTTCTTTTCTTTTTCTCCTTCCTTTTTAATGTGAAATACATTTTAGACAATTTTCAGAAAGACTTTTAATAACATAGAAATACTATTTAACTACTCAGTTCTGTAGACTCAATGTTTGAGAAAATATGTACGTGTATGTACTTTTTAAGAAACCAAGTACAATGAGCAGTATTAGCACACTGAATTAACTACACTTACCTAAATAATTCTCACATTACTTTTAGTTCTGTAAGCCCTAGAGTTCTTTAGCCATTTATATCAATCATCACTAGTGAAAATGAATTTGGTGGTTTCACTGTTGGCCAGTTCTAGTAGAATTCAGCCCACATAGCAAAATCCTTTCACAATCTTAACAGTCTCTGCTAAATGGAGAACAATGTCTGATCAGTCACAATGAAGTGGAATTTGGCAGAATTGTTTTGGGCAGGCTGGTAAAACTCTTACATAAATAACATCTGGCACAAAATAATGTATTTCTGCAAACATCATTTTCATACAATAATAAAATAACTCACCAAAGAGATTTTACACCAGTCAATATGGAATTGAGTACGAAATTTTTTATCGCAGGTTATTAAAGGTTCCATTTCTTGACTGCATCTCAGCTGATTTTGTGGGTTTTCAACTTCTCGCAAGCATGAAGAGAAAGGAACATCTGCACCGACCATAACATACACACTGCAAAAAGAGAGGAGTGACAGACTGTCAGGATAACCTCTCACAAATGCCCAAGGGACAGTGAGGTACTCTCCCAAAGATTATTACTGTTCACAGTAACAGTCAGGTAAGTTTTAAAGACTAAAACTTTTTCTTCTTCTTGATAGCATACCTCATCTAAACATAGGAATCAAATGGATTTTTCTAGCTACTTATTAGAACTTATTCTGTCTGCATAACATAAAGTTTGCTTAGCATTAGAGTTGCCAATTTCTAGAAAGTCATAGAGCTCCAAGTGCAGGTTCCTCACGTAAAAAATCAGTATTACTTTTGAAAATCATGTCAAAAGAGCAAGATGTTATCAGTTTTGCTCAGCATAGTATTTTTAAAGCATCTCTTCCCATGTTTTCACAAAAAATTATGAGGACCAATATTTCTAAACCTAATCCTAATACGAACCGTCCAGAGTCTCCAGCCTCTCCTGAAAGATTCTATACTGTAGCTATGCACTGCCAACAAAATTTGCAGAATACTGAAAGCTGAATGTAAACAAAATACTTAATTTCTCATTATCATAAATAATAAATAAAATAAGGGCTATTAAACTGATTGTATTGCTCATTTTCATACTTAAATATGTAGGATGCTGCTGCAAAATATACAGTCTGCTGCAGCAGGTAATACTGCATCAATGGATCCTGAAACAGAAATTAGGTCCTGGTTGCCATTTGGTATATAAGGCATTATCTGACTAAATGTTTGACCAAATTCAGATATAAATCTGCTTAGCCACTTGCATTAGTATGGTGCTTGTAGTACAGGGTATTCATTGGCAAAGTTGCCTTCCCTCTTTAGATGATGTGTTCAGAAACACCAGATGCACAAAATGGCTTTGAAAGAATAATCTTCTCTGCACAGCCCTCCACATGCATCTTGGATGTAGAACTCCCAACACTTTCCTTAGCTACTATTTGACCCATAAATATCTAAAAATCACTAGACACCTATATTTTTCCTAGGGAAAAGCACTACCATAACCATATTTTGAAAAGACTGAATCCTAATTAGTTTCACAATGAAGTCTCATATTTCAGAACAGAATTAGTGGTTATGAATCACAATTGGAAATAGGGGATTCCTGCAGTTTACATTCAGTAATATAAATTCCCCAGATTTCTCAGCTTATCACTTCCAACTGTCCACAGTGGTCTTGAAGCACATAACTAGGGATCACACATTGCACTAAGAGTACAACTATGAATGACACTGCTGAATGCTAAATCCTCTTAGAAATCTGAGTGACTTTGTAACCTATGTTCTGTCACACCCTGTTTCCAAATCTTGAGTTCTGTGAATTGAGTACTGCTGAATATGCAAAAGTATGCCAAACAACTGCTCAGAGGTAAGACTGGAATTACAAAATAAATGTATTTACCTACAAACTGTTTTGTAATTAATGACATTTATTAGTATTGGATTGTAGAATTAAGGTATAGGAACTGTAGCTTGTTGAAATAGTATGTAACACAACAAACTCATTGTATAATAATAGTGCACTTTCAATATCTAATAACATGGACTTCAAAATATAAAACAGTAATTGCAAAGTCTCTAGAAAGCCTGGAAAAATATTAAGCATTTCAGTAAGACTCCATTTGAACCGACAGAAAGACAAAAATAAAAATATTAGACTAACATGTGCTTACCCCTCTTTCATGTCATTAATAGGAAGCGGAACTCTCCCTCCCCTGTCTAGTGCTGAAGTAATGTTTATAGCATTCAAGCGCTCTGGCTGCCATACATTTTTCACTGCTCCAAGAAAGTCTCCAAGAACTTCACTTGCTAACATTTCTTCTACATTCATATTCCTTATGAAGAACTCTGCTTGATACGGTAAAGGAAAATCTAGTTGCAAAGAAGAAAGAGTTTTGCCTTTAATGAAGACTTCATAACAAAGTATTTAAATTAACAATTAATTCAATACCACCTTAAGATTGATATCCCTTTCCAAAAACCATTTCATTTAAATTAGCTCACTTTGAACCTAATCTGATCATGTTTGTTTAATTAAACATTGTTAGTACTGTTAGCTATTACTTAAGCTGAAAGCCATTGGCAATTTATGAAGGAACTAGCAAATGAGGAAGGGAATTGGAGAATGAGATTCTCAGCTGGTTTGATCTTCATTAAACAGATAAAATTACATTCATGCTAATCTTGGGGTCAAAATTGTGACCTGCAGTGACACCAGATTCCAACTTGCAATGATCTAGACACTGATCTGAGAGACTGCAGCGATGCAAATTCAAAACGCTGCAATTTCAGGTTGAACCTGAAGATGACCACATACTCCCCTGAAAAATTCACATTAGCTTCCTCACTAAGTTAATTACTTGATCATGTAAATCCACCGTTCAGAAATTGTCCCCATTGATAAGCAAAACAGCGTGCTACATTTTGAGTCATATTGATGCTTTGGTGTTCTTAAATTGCCATACTGTTTTCAGATGTGAACTATGAATTATTTGCTATCCGTTTAACAGAGAGACAGAGAAACAACTTCTAAAATGAAGTGCAGTTGATATAGACTACCTGATCTAATACCCTACAGTGAGGCAGTCTAAGAATAGCTGTTTTGTGGCACGTCTACACACGAATCAAGGTCTGGCTGTGATGTTTACAGTCCTACATGAAGCTGGCAGTAAAGCTGCAGCAGCACAAACTTCAGTGCATGGGTTCTCGGCTGTTTTTTTTAGCTCAGATAGGCCCACACGACCACATCATAGGTACCACTGTTGCGCACTCAGGTTAGTGAGCTAATCAGGAGATGCTATCGCCTCGGCAGCACGCAATATAACAGTTTGTTGCCACCAAAAGACCGACTCCCCTGTCTCTCTGGCCAAGCCCCTCTGCTCCCTGTACTGGCCCCACTATTTGCTTGACTCTTCACTGAGCTGACTTAACTCACTAAAATAGCAGAAAACTGTTCACTTCATTGCTGAGGTGGTTTGTGCTACTTTATTGAATAAATCTGGCTCTGAGAGGTGCAATGAGCACCAGAGCCAAGAAAAGGTGAGTGAATTAAGCACACAGAAGCAGCAACATTCGAGATAGAGAGGCAGGACCTCCACGTTTTAAGAAGCAATAGTGAAGTGTGTATCTGCTCGTTGCATCTCATTAAGGCCTTTGGGTGGGCTTACTTAATTCCATAGTTTTATTTACTGTACAGATATAATCTTTGTATTAGTGCACTACTGTACAGCAGAGATTCAAATTTTACGCAAAGAATCTTCTCCTTATGAATTAAAAGTAAAGTAAGTACTAAATGGTATTTTTAGACTTGACTATTGAGTATTTTACCCTTGCTGCTATGTATTGTAATGCATTCAGAAGATGTACTGCGGACTGAAGATTTTCCCAAGTGAATTCTGTTTCATTAGTGAATTTTATCCACTTTTCTTGGAAATACTACTTAATATTTTCATTTTGTTTTTTTTCCTAGGTGTGAAGTTTAGTATATGTGAGATTCACAGTGTTTTGTGATAGAACAAATATTAGTCAAATACAGATTGTCTAAATACTTAAAGTAACTCTATCAATTTCAAAGGTATTTTCTCTACAAAAATCATGAGAAAAAAACAATGTAAGTAAGAAGTAGTTCACTAGAATTTTTTTAATTTGTTTTCTACTACTAGCAATATATACAAAGAAATACACAGGTATGCATATATACCTATACAATATACACATAACAGTTAAAAAGGAAAGCATACAGTGGTGTGGTATGCCATACCCTTACTTCAAACATAAAAAAATGTACTTTCAATTAAGAAGAAATAGTATATATTTAGTTCCAGCTGTATACTGTAAATGTTATCAAGAGAACTAATTTTAAGGAAACAAACTATTCGGATTTATTTTTTAAAGGAAACCTCCATGTAAATCGTAACCCGTTGTTTTCTAAATCTGCCCATGATATAGAATGATAATTACAAATTTAGCTTCGTAATGTAACTTAGCAAAACATGCACTACCTCCCAGGCTTATTATGGGGAAAGAAAATTTTCTCTTTCAGTGATCTATCAGATACTGTCTTCTGTGCATTGTAGAAATATAGCAAAAAAAATGGGTAGAAAAATTAACAAGGAATAATCAAGACAAACTCTCTGAAAATTTAGAGAATCATGGCTTAAACTCGAAGGCTAGGAGTATTTTATTTCTGTTTCAGCAATGCCCTTACACATGCACCCAACGTTATGCAATGCATAATTCCACTACAGATTATGTAGTTACCTGTATGCATAAAATGAAGTATGTATTTACACGCATTGCTAGATCGAGGCCATTAATAAGATTTTTAAAAGAGAGAAATATAAGTTTTTCCCCAGTGGGACATATGTCTTACAAACAGAAGTACAACATTTAAGGTTTATGCAATATAGTATTTATATGAAAGGGAGACAATCAGAATTTGTGAAAAAATTATTTCTACCAAAAGAAATATCATTTTATGCAACCATTTCCCCCTATTTTTATATATTTCAGTAGTTTTTAAAGGTCCATTTAAGTTAATTGAAATATTTTGTCTCTTCTTCATGACTTTTGCAAATTAATTTAAAAATCAAAACAATGAATATTTCAAATTTAATTTTGAAAAATATTGTTTCAAAAAAACCCAAGAGGACTATTTTTCCCCAGACTTAACGTGGGGCTTGTGTCAGATCTGATGAATAGATTCAGCTGAAAATTCTCCAGAAGAAGCCATACCTGCTAATATTATATGAGTACTGAAAAAGCAGAAAACCTGCCATCAGAACATTAGAATACAGGGTTTTAACTGCAGGATTCCTGTGGAAATTCTGTAACAGGTAAAATAAATATCTAATAGCAAGTAAAAAAAAAAAAAAAAAAAAGCAGCCCATTTTAAAGCATTTTGCTAGTGACCTTCCTATCTTGTGTGTATTGTTTGCATATCTATGGAATACCCAGCTGATGCACAGTTTAATTCTTATACTATCTAATCAATCTTGATTATTACTTATGTCTTCTGATTCAAATCCACTATATCAAATAATGTCAGCAGCACCATATGTCAGCACCAGCACCACTCAGCAGCTCAAGATTTATGACAATATAAGAGAAATGTAGTATTTGGATAATTTAGTCAGAATTGTTCTTAGATGTCAAAAGAAATAGTCATTACAAATGGGCTGATACACAGGGCAAGCTGAATCTTTAAGGTCAGTGCTGTCCTGAAGCATTTTATATTATGAAACTCATTCTCTCATAAAGACATTAAAAATGCATATTGGTGCCTTATGATACCATTTCAGAATACCAGCTCTGCTGCTGATGACACATTTGGACAGCTCAATTTATTTCAACAGAGCAATACCTACTTATGCTACTGGGGAATGTGGGCCACTGTCTGTAAATTTTTACAAGTTTTTCACCCTCTGCTTGAAAAATCTAATCTCAAATTCACCAAAGGAGATGAAAAACAGTAGCATGTAGTTGCTGAAATCTTTGTCTTTCAATATCAACACTGGATGCCCTTCTAAAATGCACTTATAATTATTCTTTGTATAAAGAAAATCAAGCAAACCAACCAACCAACATGCAGAAAGAGGAAAATTCTTTGTGTAATGTCCATTTGAAAACACAGAAAATTTTTGCAAATTATTTCCTAAAAAGCAAACATAGGCATTTTTATGAATAAGAGATGATAGTGTTATAGCTAAAAATAACAAATTGAATCAAAAAGAGAAAAAACTCTTACCTCCCCTTTGTGCCCCTATACTTGTCTTGAATACTGGACAACTATTTCACAGTATTTTATATCTTAAAAGAACAGGAGCCATAAGATTTTTTTGCTTATACAGTTCAAATAGAACAAGTACTTTCTGTACATACCTTCTGCTGACATTATATTAATGATCAAATTATGTCTTGCTGTCTCAAAAGTACGCCTGTTATATGCAGTGATCTAGAATGAAAAAGATATGATAGCAAAACAGCAACGCAAATATGAAAGTCAGGTCTATGAAATATTAAAATAATGAAAATTAAATTGATAAATTAAAAAATACTTTGACTTTCAAAGTGTTTTGCCTCCTTTTTTTGAAATGTATCAATTCATTAATATAACATTTGAAGGATAAAACATATATTTGATACTACCTTCAAGTCAAGATACTGGATTTTTATCTACCAGTCTACACCCAAACATAGTTACGTACGGAATATTTGTGAACGTAATATATTTTGATCCAGAAACAAGTGTTCTGCCATACATGCATATCCTTTTTTCTTATCTTTGATTTAGAAACACCATAAGCTGAGATGGGTTTCTCCATTTTCCCTCCCATCCTCCAGCCCCTCATTCCAGGCTACAAGTTCTACATTCATTGATAGCTCCTAGGGAACTAAACTAAATAGAGATATTTAAAGGAAAGATTATTGGGATCCCAGCAATTATTATCTTTAGGATAGGGATTTAGATTTAGTTCTAGCTTTAGTTCTAGTTGTAGGTGATAAATGTTTCACAAAATAAATAAAACCAGACTACCTTTCTCCCCGAGTTTACAATTTAGTTCACTCATTTCAGTGACAGAAGACAGGCAAAGCAGTGGCTATAGTGACAGAACTATGTTGCTTCTCAGTAAATAGCGCTGCAAAGTATTGTGAGACTGATTATTAAACAAGCAAAAGTAACAAATGTTTCACTTCTTTAAAGGAATTTGAATCAAGAGGAAGGATGTTCTGGAATATCTGTTGCAGGCATATTTAAATGTAGGGGGAAAAGCTTACATGACACAACTACATGTCCTATGTCATGTAACAGTTTCATTATAAAATTAATAGAAAATCAATTCCTGAGATTTTTCAAAACCTTGGTTCTGTTAATTTTTCAGAGAGCTGATTTTAACAGTAACTTAAACATTAGTATTTAGAAAGCCTAACTCTCTGGTTGTTCAAGATCTATATAGGAACATGCCAGTACCCATTTTGAGTCCGACATTAGGAGTTGCTAGTGTGGACCCTACGCCCGCACTGAGTAAGAGTGACGATGGCGGAGATTACCTCTGTATTGAATGAATTGTATTTGCCTGCTTTCAAAGGAGCTTGTGCCCAAGAACGTTACCCACTCTACTGCTATGCTACACATAATGTGAAGCCATTCAAATCACGAGCTCTCCTCCAGCTAATTCACCTGTCCATGACATCAACTCAGACATTAGGACACGGTGAAAGTTAGATTCAGGCCAAGAATATATGATCATTCCTTTCACATGGCACTTGGAGGAGGACCAAATGCAATTTTTCTTCCTTTCATACTATGGAATTAATTCAAAAACCACATCTTAGAGCAGGTTTGCAATGAATTAATTTGTATACTAGGCAAGATTTACTTCAAACATAGGCTTAGGCTCACACTTTAGAATGGAGGTCTAGACGCAAGACCTAGACTCTCAAACCATATGCCATTTAATAAAGGGCAATTTTAAACAACTGTTTCCTCTGCAGAAAGTTAAGCAGAGTCTGCAAGCATTTCTGCACCTCATTCATTTTTGATTTCAGCAGGACTAATCACATCTGTAAAATTAATCATGTACATAAAATTAAGCATGGCTGAAATTATCTGCAGGATAAGTTAATATTTAGAGATGTCATTTTCGAGGAAGAACAACTATATCAAATACAATTTAAAGAAAAAAATCATAAAGAGTTTAAGACAAATGCACTGCTGTTGAAGCAAAATGGTTTGAGCAAATTAATTAGCAGATTTTCCTTAACACTGAACTAGAGAATGTCCGATTCAGTCTGCTATGATATGCATGACAGGAAATATAGCCCTTTTTCCCTTTCAATTGCTGATCACTGAATAATTGCTGCTTTTAAACATTTGGATAGCTTATGGTCAAAAATAAAGTAGTGTTTTCTGTCAGTATTACAATTATAAGAATAGAATTAAATATATGAAACTGCTAATTAAAATAAAACCTGTCAACAAACAAGAAAAATAAACCAGAGAATATTTGACAAGAAGTACACTTAAAATAAAAACAATATCTAAAAAATTGCTTATTGGCCAAACACTGTATTTTCCAGCGGAGAAATAAACTGGCCCATTTTTAGGGTAGAATGTTACAAAGTTCAGAATTCAGATACTCATCAATTACAGTTATTCACAAAGGTTTTTTTGCTCTATATTTTGAATAAAATTTTAATATATTCCTAGTTTACTGAAATGAAATGTCTCTTAGAAAGAGGAAAGGCAAGAATCTAAAGGTATTGCACCTAGATATATTAAACTAAACTGGTTATTTCTATTTACTAGTTAAAGCCTTGAATAGTACAACTTGGTTTCCTCTCAGAAGATGGTACCTTAGAGAAAATGTTAATGTCACAAGTTCCTGCCTCAAAATCTTTTCACTGTAATCAACTTCTGAAAAACAAGAGACAATTCTTGTTGACAATTCTAAATCTTATATTCTAAAACAAATCTTTTTAAAATTTTGAAAGAAAATACCTCAATGATGGTTGGTTTGCCCACATTTTCTATAGTTGGCGAACCATACAGCACTCCATCACTGTATGGTGTCCTTTGTATGTAGCGTAGCCATCCAGGTCTGTCAGGGTAACCCATTAAGTTGGTATTAAATGTTATAGGATCATTACTTATTTCACCTAGATAAGACAAATAATATTAGAATATTTACAAGAAAATGCTATATACTTTGATTTTAATGTTTCTGTTGAATAATCTTATTCTGACTTCCAGTTATGTCCTTTAAACATTTTCAAGGTGGGAGGGGGGCGGGGGGGGAAGAACTGCTAATCATTACAGTATGAGAAGTATGTGAATTCTTACTCTGCACTTGTAAATATTACAAAATTTGTACCCGAAATACATAACCAACTGCAGAGGGGAATGTGCTTCCTAGACTCCTGGCTCTTAGTGCTTGCACTCAATAACTAGTAGGTCTGACGTTTAGAGCTCAGTTCCACCTGGAACTGAATCACCAAACCTCCTTACTGACAAAAGCACAAGGGCCTCAGTCCTTTAACTCCCAGCAAAGTTTTTTTTCATTTTTTTGTCATGGCTCTAGGGACCCAATCTACCTGGGAGGGTTAACTGTGAAGAGTATAATCATCAATGCCTGAATGTTTCTGGTCTAATCAAGATACAGTGATCTTCAGTACAGACAGCCTGGCAGTAGATCTGCTTTAGAGAACAAACTAATTCAAAAAAGTATCAGGCATTCCTGCAGAATGGATCCACTGACAGGTATAAATACAGCGGTCCAGATGCAACCTCTAAGAGCCCCTAAGATCAGAAAAGTATAACAGTTCTTCTTGTTCTTAGTGAAAAGGTCAGATTTGACTTCTGCTTATTTAGCTTTCATAGCCGAAGTCAGTCATTCCTAAGCACTAGGAGGCCCTCGCTCTTGAAGAGAGGGCACCTTGCAGCTGCGGCCCCGGCCTGGGGCAGACATCTCTGCAGCRTGCTCCTGGAGCTGAGCTTCCACACGGCAGCAGCAGCAATCCCAGGAGCAGCAACAAAGGAAGATGACTGGCGGGCTGGCGCAGAGGGGACAAACTGAGCCAACGAAGAAAGAAACGCTGTCATCTCTCCCGAAAGGACCAGTCACAAACAGCCTGAGAATTGTTGCCAAATGATAACTAGTTTTCAAGTGAGCACCTACACATCTGGCTGTGGGTAGAGGGGACAAGGACTGAAGGAACAGCCACACTAAGCCAGCAACAAGGTGTAATGCAACTTTTCTCAGAATTTTCTCAGGACAACACAGTAATCCACAGTGTTCAAACTTCCCAACATCACAAATTAATTTGGGAAAAAAATCTGAAAACCACTTGAGACACTTTGCCCTTCAAGAGAAGCCATGACAATGACCCAGCAGAGCACATTTTTCAAGTAACAGGTGAAAAATAAAAGGACTATGCAAATATTGTAATTTTTAGTTTCACAGCCAATTTCAGATATAATCACAATATGTCTGTGGGTACAGCAATTTCAGTAGTTTCTGGAATCACAGTGTGAGAATCAGATTCACACAGCATCAGAATCACATGAATGTGAAGACAGGCTGGGGTTGCAGTGACTTAAAAGATAATCTGCAATTAGGAAAACTTTCTAGTTCCTTTCCTCTATGTGCCAAAACTGGGAACAAAGTGGGACAGAGGCAAACTTCACTGTATTATTGGTTGTAGCTCTGCCAGTCACTGATACCCTTATACCTGGGCCTTTGTTTTATGTAAGTAAAAACATCCATTTTTCAAGGAGAGGATATATTAAAAAAAAACAGCTGTTCGTGCTCATAACAACACTTAACTGACACTAACAGAAGCTTATTTTTTCTTTAAAGTGAATTTTGAAAATGGTACTCTCAAATCAGTTCAAAAGCTTATTAATGAAACAGTACTTTTTGATTATGCATGCACTATACATGTATTACAATTTTTCCCTAAAAGCTTTTCAGCGTTGACAGGCAGAGGGGGCAAATGTTCTCCTTCCTCTCTACCTTGTTTGTACATAATTTAACTTTCTAATGATCCACCCTTTTGGCTTTTACCTTAGTTGCAAGTCAAAATACAATACTTAAGAAATCACAGCTCTTTCTCTGAAAACAAACCGCTTAATAACATCAAACAGTTACTAAATATAGAAAGACAACTGAATCCAAAGGAGCTTTTGTTTTCATTGAAAGAAAACATCATCACATATGCTCATATTCGATTTTATTTTCTATTTTGTCCCAAGTTTACCTATGCTTTCAAAGTGCTCCTTCATATATACTGATATATACTATGTCTAAAATCAAAACAGTGCTCTAATAAGTGGCATTTTTAAAAAAACTGTTACATAACAATTTTTTCTAACATTACAGTTAAACTTCTTCACTTTCTCATTAAATCTGAAATTGTGGAAAAGGTATATTTTCTGATCTCAGATATACAGTGTGCATTACTATGCCTTCCCAAATTAATAAGTAAATTCTTCAGAATACATGGAATTATATACATCTTTTTAACAATTATGATCACAAATCAGAAAAATTTAAATTGTAGGATCATCCATTTTATTTCATCTGAAGATATTTTGACAGAAACTAAACCCTGCTCTTTGCACATTATATGCTGCACTGCAAAGTATGCTAAATAGATTTGATTTTTTTTTAATGCATTTTTTTCCAATATTTTTATATAACATGGAAAATCTTAGCATCCCATACCAGGCTTTGGGTAAGGAGGAAACTCCCCCTTAAAGTACTCTCTCTCCAAAACATGAACAAAAAGAACTCCAGCAGAAGGGTATACATTCCGATCAGAGTGCACTTTAGACAGAATCGTGTACACTGAAAAGCAGAAGGAAAGATAAGAAACAGAAAAAGGCAAAAATGAGACATGCTCTAGATAATACAGCATGCATTTCAATGGCAATGCTGGCATCTGGGAAAAGGAAAGCAACAAATATTAGATACCTGTTAATAAGTTTTTTTAAAAGGTTGCGTGGATTTAAGAACAGAATGCAGAGCGCATCCTCTCTTTGACTGTTAGGGTCCCTTCCAATACTTCAATAAACAAAACAGGCAACTTTAGAATTTCAGAAATTGTACAAGCTAGTTATTTTTATTGCAATAAAAAATGAGTAAGTCAATTGTATTTTTATAGTTGGTTTATTTATATTGTTACATATACAATGAAAATACAGTAACTGAATGATACAGTCAAACTTTCTTGATATTTAACAATACAACTAAGGAACATGAGGAATACAGAAGAATCTTACCAATGGTACTGATTCCTCACTAAACAGAAATGGCAGATTTTTCAGTACCAGTGCAGAGAAGGACCAAAGCAATGCAACACACTTTTATTTTGTGTTTACGAAAATGCCTCACAGAATGCCTGTCAGAGAATGTTGATGATACACTTTCAATTCCAACAATAACTAAGGATTTATACGGTTCTTAAAACTAGACTTTTTTTTAGAACAGCAGGCTCACATACATCCTACATCCATGAGGTTTAAAATTTTGGTTAGAGAGTTCATTACGAAGATGTCGTGGTTGTGTTGAAACAGGATACACAAAAGGATATGGGTAATTATAGGCCAGTCAGGTGACACAAACCTCAAACCAAAAATTGAAGCCACTGATACAGGACTCCAAAATTAAAAAACTAAAGGATAACTTAATTCAGAACCAGCAGTATATGTAAAAGCAATATGCTATTTTAATGCAATTACAGATGTAGTTGATAAAGGTATACCTTACTCAGGTGTAACACATTTGACACAGTATTACATACACATTTTAACAAATCAGGATAACACAAAAAACATGATGGCACATTAAATGGATAAGAAACTGCTTTACAGACAGGTTTCAAAATGTAAGTATAAATGGAGAATACTGATCTGATAGGTGTGTCTCATGGAGTCTCACAGGACTGATTCTTGGTCATATTACTATTCCATATTACTATTCAATTGTTTTTATTTTATTTTTATTTTTTTAAATCAATGACCAAAAAGAATCGATCATTGCTGATAAAGTTTGTAAATGAAATGTAGACAAATGGTAAATACAGAGAAGTCACAGATACAGAGCTACACAGAGTTGCCTGCCTTGCTAAGCCGACAGGAACTTTATGAGCAGCCACATCTCGGAAGCAAGCTGCCAGGCCACAGAGCACGGGCGACACTGCCCCATGGAACAGGGACCCTGGAAGAGCCTGTGGCAGCACTGTAACAAGCTCAGGGCAACAAGCTTGCAGCTCGCTGCAGATAGAAAGGCTAATTTCAACACCCGGATCAATAAGCAAGATACATTTGAAACATGGATCAAATTCATACAATTATATCATTCTGGTATAATTTCTTTTCAAACTTTTCATTATACCAACCTTATTATCTGAGATCTGCTTAAAAAGCCTGGCTAATTAGGCATTAATCACAGACATTCCATCCCCTGTGCCACACACTCGGGGTGGAATCTATCTCACCTAATTTTAGATGCCCACAGAAACAACATCCACAACTGAATTAGTCAGGCTCCTTTTATAGTCAGGGGAGAGAAACAGATGCTTCTAAGGGTTGATTAATTTGATTTCTCCTGTAAAATGAGATGAATCATGGCCTAGATTTCACTGGCTACACTGACTAGATCTCCACCAGTTGTAGAGGCAGCCTAGCTGAGGTGCAGACATCTGCAACATAGACCTCCATGGTTAGTTACAGAAATCCCACTGTCTGAGCCTGATCGGCTAGGATTAATAGTCTCAAATTCTCAATATGCTGTTGATCAAATTCCACAGCAGGAAAACTTCCATCATCAGTGCCTCAGGGAAATAATATTTTCTAAGACATGTACAAGAGTGATATTCTTCCATCAAAATTCATTTGAATTAACAGGAAAATGGAGTTAGTTCTTACCTCTCGTGCTAGACATCTAGCACTATTTGTAACAGTAAAAATATCCTGTCATCAATCATACTAATGATCACTTATTTATCTATGTAATGATCTGCTTATCAGAGCTGATGTTAACCTATTTTGAAAGTGCTTTTGATAAAGACATGCTGTTCAGTACTGTATGATTAAGTTTCAAGATCCATTTTAATTTGTTCTTAAAGAGAAAATTAATACAATTTATTACAATTATTTGTGGTTAATAAACTAGTCAATTTTAATTATGTAGACTTAATTTAACAACAATAATTTACAGCTATGTGATTTATATAATTAAAATTAGTAAGTTAATGACCCCCAAAAGTTTTTTATTCACTTTTGTGAATGAGCTATAAATACAGCAAGGAAACCAATTAATTTCCTTTAAAATACTTTCAAGAAAAGCTGAAAAAGTAATTTATAACATTAATAGGATTATTCACAGCGCAGAAAATCTGAAAAAAATAGAGTGGCTGGGTGAAGATGCATCAAATATCTAAAAAAAATAAAAATAATCTATTTTCCTATTTCTGATGCTGTGACTCTACAATGAAGATCAATTCAAATAGGAGAAACAGTAAAAAAGTAATATATATTTTCTCCATAAATAATATTTTTGAAGGAAAAAGGATAATAGAATCAGCAGCTACTGAAAGAAAAATTATTCTATAACCCATGTATTTACTATGCCTTTTAGAGGAAATCTACTGGAAACCACTTGCACATGCCTAGTAATGAGACATTCTGTAGCTGATGTAAGTATAGTAATAAGGACCTTCAGGCAGATATAAGGCAGTGATCTTGGTGGAAGTTTAAAAATGCCTCTCAGAAGGGAAAGCACAACCCTCTTTTATTCTGTGATGATAAATACATTGTAATGACACGAATCTAGAGATTAAGAATTGGAAAGTTCTCCCCCTTTGTTAGAGAAGCTTCTTTTTCCCCAATGGGGCGCCTTCAAAATTAGAACGAAAATGATGAGTCTTCAGCCCACTACAGCAATCACTGCTTTTCAAGAATGAAATTATAAATGAAATGCTATTTTCTTCAGGCTTTTAAAACGCACAATAATTTTCATACGATTGCCTGAGACTGGAGATGAATGTTTAATCATCTTAGGCGATCAAGGGATGAAACTGAATACACTTATCAACCTCTAGATATCAGTCTAATATGGAAGACTGCTGGTGTGAATTGTCTGGGCAATTTCCCTGTGTAGATGAAATCTTGGGGACCTGTGAAAGGATTCTGTCCAACTAGCCATAGGAAATTTCTTCGCTAATGGTTATATGTAAGACTTCAACAGAACCCTACTACAAAGACAGTATTGGCTACCTTGACAGCACTGTTCTTCCTTGTTTCCAGATCCCTCGGAGGATTCTCTGTAGGTTCCAAGATCTACTTGTACAAAAAGGTTAGAAATTCTGGAGACTTGTGAAAGAAGTAGATAGACTGGGAACTGAAGGTTGAGAAACGCACATCGCTCTTCTCAAATCATGTTGAGAAACTGCCCCAGTTGTCCCTCTTGTAACCTTGACCACAAGCACAGCCAAGAATTCAGCTGGGATTTTATCAGTGTCCAGCCCAGAGACTGTAAACAGCCACATGCTAAGGCTCATTTATCAGATAAAGACAATCCCAGTCTCCAGAAACTTCAGAAGATTTCCTATGTTGACTGGAGTCTTGTATGTTGATGGTCTTCAGAAAAAATCCACCTGGAAATTTTCTCTGGATATTTCAATGGCATCTCTCCCCATTGATTTTTATCAGAGGAAGCATAATCCCAGAAATAACTTGAGTTGGCAGCCCATCCAGATTGCTTACCACTTAGTATATAATAGCTACAATATTCTATGTGTACTTTCACAAATGACAATAAAATAGTCTTTTGCAAATGTACATAGAACAATTTTTAAAAATTGTTATAGACAAGTTATTGTATTAAGCAAACTGCAGAGGTATTTCCAAGCAACCAGCATAAGAAAGTGTGCAATATTAGGTTGTACACACAGCCATTATTTCAAGCAAAGCCATAGTTGCAACAGAAAAAGTTGGGGAAAACTCAAAGACACACAGGTCTGTGAATGTTTAAAAGACTGAAAAAATGAAGTTTTTTGAAATTACTTACCTTTAAATATCACCTTATTCCTAAAACAAGGACATGACTGAAAAAGCAAGAGTAATATTAAAAGCAAATTTGACTGAACCAACATGGGATTTAAATTTACAACCTAAACTCACCATTCTTCTCAACAGCCTTTATTCTGCTGATAATATAACTGTTGGCTTGCTTAGTCTTCCAGTTAACTGTTCCATTTATGCCATCAGCAGAGCTTAACAAAAAAGCTTTTCAAAATAAAACAAATGCAAAAAAAAATTAGTCAGATCAACAGACTTCCACAAATCCAATGTCAGATGGGATCAGATGCCTTCTAAACGAGGGTTTGTTTTCAGGTTTTTTTCTCTAGAGTTCAGGAATCTCAGTTTAAAAAATGATGGTATTTGATGTGAATACATAAATATATAATAATCTTTCTGATAGTCACCCTTTTGACACTTATTTTCCAAATAAGCCAAGTTTACACTGAACATTTAAACACCTGCAGATGCTTCTGCTGATATATAATTATTCTGGTAAGGAGCATGATGAAGAGCATTCTCTGATGAACATACTTGCACTGGCAAAATCTCACATACAGGCAAGGACATACCTAAAATTACTTTTACTGGCATAACTTATTTTGGCTAAAGTAAGGAACTTAATATTGCCAGGTGTACAGCTTTGTTTGTATAAAGATGCAGACACATGGGGCTGAGCATCTTGCCCTGCAGACACAACCAGTAATCAATTTTGAAAAAAGAACCAGTGAAACACTTGTTTATTTTCATCCCATTTAGCCAGATTCAACCGTTTTGGGCTGTGCTCTACACAGCTGAAGGTGCAAGAAGTTTTAAAAGTGGTGAGGAGCAAGTGAGTATAGAAGAGTCTGAAAGCAGCTGTTGTGCTGAGGAAAAAGACTCTATTCCATCAGTAGCAGATATGCCTGAGAAAGTTCCCTCTTAACCTCCCACTATTTGTTCTTTTGTTCCCTTTCTTCTGCAAGGAATGATATATCAGCTACTTGTCAACTAAAAATGCAGGGAGAAGTAATTGCATTAAGTGGCTAGGAAGGGGAGAATGGGCATAATCATTAGCCTTCTTTTGGGAGTAAGGAGAATTCATGTCAAACCTGAGCTAAGAGATGTTATCAACATCTTACCTTCCTTGTAAAAGTAGCAACAAGTACAGCTACTAAAAAACAGAACTTGCATTCAGACATATCATTTTGCAGGAAGAAATGAACACTTGCTGGCAAATATACATTCAAAATAAACAAGTATCATTTATGATGGAAGCTTAAACATCTGCGAAAACTTCTGCTAGACTGCTTCTACCAGTCAGCTACTACATTACTAGATATCGCATCCTCTGGAGAGGATTTACGAGGCCCAAAAGATCTGGCTTCAGCAGTAGGTATGATATGTAAATACTCAGTGAGTGCATGAGAATGAGACATTTGTTAATCATAGTTATAGTTAGTTTTATGATGACTTCGGTTTGAAAAATTTACTCAAAACATTTAAAATTTAATTGTGGAGGAAATGTAACAATCCCCCTCCAAAAAAAAAAAAAGAAGAAGAAGAAGAAGAAGAAGGAAAGAAAAGTCCTGAAATCACCACACCAGTGTAATAAGGGTTCTGAAGTGTGAACTTCTGTTAAGTCTCTTTAAACTTCCATTATACACAAAGGATCTGATTTAGCAAAAAGGTATTATTTTCATCCACTGTTTTACATCTATCTTGCATGATGGACAACTTTCTACCTGCTGAATCTACCTACACTGAAAGTCTCAATATAATAGTGTCCTGTAGAATATACAGCTCACTACTGCACATGTAGTGTAAATTCTCAATAATTCTTGAATACTAGGGAAATTACAAAGTTGTTCCAATATTTCAACAGAATGAGCTACATAATTAGAGGCTTGTCAGCCACAAACCAATCCCAAGCAAAACAATATAACAATTAATACAAGACTTCATTAAAGAATTAAATGAAGAGCAATATTACATTTATATGAGAACCAACAAGGGTTTAATGCCTCTTTTCAAACTGACATTTTTGGTGAGCCCACAAGTTTGATAAAGATAGCAATAGTGATATGTCACATTTAGATATACAGAAAGATAGCAATAGTGATATGTCATATTTAGATATACAGCATATATACAGACATACAACCAGTGTATCTGTTATTCATGTGCCAGAGCTTATAGCGTGATGTTCTAATACGAATACATATCACTATCTATTTGATTTTAAATGACAGGCTGTGAAATGAAACAATTCAGGAACACACTGCCCATTCAACAGCTTTCACCACAGAAATGGCAGTCTGTGGTACCAGACCACAGCAAGAGAATAGGGCTACTGAATAGTTAATGTTATATCAGATTTCTAGCAGGCCTCACAAGGTTCAGCTGTTAGCCTTATAAAATTAGACTTTTTTTAATATATATAATGACCTGGAAATATAATATATATTGATAATATTTGTAGGTAAAAACAAAGGCTGGGAGACTAATAAATAATGGAGACAACAAGCCACTAACACAGAACAGTCTGAGTTGGTTTGGTAAACTGAACATGATCAGTGATGTGCACTTCAATAGAGTAAAATGCAAATGCATATCCGGGAACAAAGAATGCATGCCATACTTACATTACAGAGCATGTAATTCAGGGATACCAAACTTTGATAAAAGACTAGGGACATATGGCAGATAATAATCCATTGAACAGGAGCTTTCAGTAGAATGCTGCAGTTAGAATGGCTAATATGTAAACAGGAATATCAAGAAGGAGCAGGGAGACTTTGTATTTGACACACATACGATCACTTTTCAAATGCTGTGTCTAGTTTTTACATAGAGCCTTTCAGAAGGATGTTGACAATGTGAAGAAAGCTCAGAAGATTCATAAATATAATTAAAGGATGACAAAAGAGGCCTTATACTAAAGAATGCCTGAGTTGAAGCTACTTATTTATCAAAGAGAAAGTCAAGAGATAATTTGATCAGCCTTGTATTCACACTGAAAAAGAAAGTTAATAGTGTCAGGCTTTTATATTTGTTACATGCTCCCACAGTTGCTGGAGCACCCACCAGTACTTACTAGAGCAGGAACAACTCACAGCTCTATGCCTGTGATTTAAACACGCACAGGAGAAGTACATCTACAGTGCCCTTTTTCTTCTTTGCACAGGTTTTATATAAATGTTTTAAATATTGATATTTAACAGCATTCAGAGATGATATCCACAACAAATTCTGTCCACCTCACAGTCCAAAAAGGACCTAACAATCACAGACAAACTTTATCATTCCCTTATTGCACTCTAACATCCTAACATTGTTCTGCAGCTTTTGTTACCCTCCTTGCTTCTTTAAGCTATGACCATGATACAAAAAACTGTCCTCTGGTTCCTCTACCGCAATCTGCCTCAGTCTTTCTCGCATCCTGAGCCGGCAGTACAGATGCAAACACTGCACAGCTTTCTGACCTGCTGCTGAGACCTGCAGAGCAGAAGGAACAACCAGAAACTGGCACCAAGAAGTTACTATAGAACATGTGTCAAGAGGAAACTGTCTGCATCAAGGTGCTCAGCCCACACCTCAAATAAGAGCTTGTACCCAAGCATTTATTGAGGACCCAACTGGTGTCTGCACAGAGATCCTTGCTTCATTGGTCACATAAGCATCTTCTACTGGCAGAGGTAGAAGTTGTACCACAACCTTTCCTCTTTCTTACTGTCAAATATGCCGTACTTAAGTGTAAGTAACCAATCACTGTAGCAGTTTACTATGAATTAAAGTGGATTCTCAGTCAGAAATTTACATTGCGATTGGATATTTTCTAAAAGATAAGAACCTCTTCAACCACAGCTATTACATAAGAAATAGGAATTAATTTATGCTAGTTCTGCATTGTGGATTACTCAGAAGCTCAGGCTAAATGATTACTATGGCCTCTCTGCACTCAATTTATTAATAACTATGTAAAAGTTTAAGTCAAAACCAGAAATGTTTCTAAGCTCTATAATTATTCATCTCTGCTCAATGGATAACGATTACCTACCTGTTTCTGTGGCATTCATTTATTATTATAACCTCTGGGTATTTCTCCAAGATTATTCAAGAAAAATAAGTGGAAGAGGAGTTTTGTCAGTCTTCTGAACTCATTGTGAAACTTAGCATTTGCATTCTTGGGAATGCTGTAAATTAAATCCTGAGAGGAGAGCAAAATCCTCATGTTTTATAAACAGCAACATTCACCACCATAGCCACCACCATTCTCCCTCCCATTGCAGGGCTGACAAGAGAACCAAATTTGATCAGCTTTTCCATGAAGGCACAGAAAACAATGTTGCTAGTTCTTGCAATGTAGTCTGAAGCCTATGGTGTAACCAAAGGAGTATGGGCACATCACACTGAGTCTGCTATTTCATGGTGACCCTTATTATTATCATCTCTTGCTACGAATTTTAGAGTACCCCTGTAATTATTTTCAGAATTTTTGAGGTGGCAACGGATTTAAAAGACTAAAGAAATTCAGAAAAGTCATAGATTTCAAGACACTGAGATTTCTGTCTGATGGCTGGCTTAGTTTTTCTAATATTCTCATCTCCATGGCTTGGACTACCACTAAAAAATAATCTGCTTAAAAAAACAAACAAACAAAAAACCCACTTCAGATGTTCGTATTGCATTTGTAACAACATTTAGAGACAGTCTCCACTACTTAGTTGGGAGGAAACTGGATTTCTCAGGTACAGAGGTAAAATAAAAATCTTACATTCTCAAAACCAGAAAAAGAAGGTTAATTTAAAAACTGATAACAGGAACTCTTCTCTTAATAGACACATACTGAAAAAAAATGTATTATCATTTTTTGCTAGGTTTGTGAAAATATGATCTGTTGGTTAAGTTGGCTAGAAAAGACCTTAGTTCATCAAAGGAAGAGCAAGATTATCCAGCTTACATAATAACATGATACAACATTATTATTTAAATGAAAAAAGCATAATCTAGTCAATATAATATTTAATATATATAACATATATATGTTTCAGTCACTACTCTGACTTATGAGACTTCTGGTAAAATCACACTACCCAGTTGTTAGCCTGTTCATAAAATCAAATAACTACATTTATAGCATGTATGAAACAATTTAAAATATTCCACAGTAAAAGCAAATATTAATACTCTGATGAACTGCTGATAACCTCTGGATTTGTGAAGTCCCCCATAAACTGCAAAAATATGTTCAAGGAAAACAAAACAAAACAACGAGAAAGCTCTTACAAAGTAAAGTGTTCCTCAAACAAAAACAAAAAAGCTGCTAAGAACCTAAGGCTGAAACTCTATTTTCTATAGCAGTCAAGAAAGACTAGAAAACAAAATAGAAAAGGGTTTTTATTGAACACAGGTGGAGCTTATGTACCTATCAGAAGCAGCTGTTGTGAGCAAAAAGAGAAGACAGACACTACTTAAGCCAGTCTCAGCTCTCAGTAGCTAGGTAGTTGTTTAATTTGCTTATTTCTTTTAAAGCTGGATATCTTTCTTTGAACTTAGCAGTTCAGATAAGGCTATTTATTTTAACTTTATTTATACTCTAGAAAGGGAGTGCTTAATGGTTTATTTTGTGAGAACTGGCTAGAGAAAAAGTCTATGGTAAAGACAAACAGTTTCATAGCAAATTTAGTTATAATGTTTTGCTGAAGTATTAACTTGAAATCTCTTCTACTTAAGAACAGTCTGCATCTGATAAAATAAAAACTAAAAGTTCATAATAAAATCAATATTAAAATGGGGTAGGCAGAAGTCAAGTTAAAAATCTAATGCTACATGAAAAGTTCCCCAAAACTAGTCTGACTTAAGTAAATATAATAATACTAAAATTGCACAAACYATAAAACTTTATTTTCTTCTGATAGCTATGCTTAAACCTCAGCATCACAGTCATGTAAAAACTCTTCTCGGGCCAAAGCACTTCTTGTGTTCTGGTTTGTTTGTTTGCTTTCCTTTTTCTATAAAAAGCAGCTCAACAGATTAGGAGGGGAAAACAGCTTCTGTCTTCAAGTTTTTTAGCTCTTCTTCTCTATGGTTCTTTACTCTTCCTAGAACTAACCAAAACTAGTAACTTCCCCCCCTTCCTTTAGAACTCTGCTAAAGAATAAGACCTTGCAGCTCAAACCATAAAAAATATCCTTGCAGCTTCTGCTTGTCTAGACAATGACACTCTGTCAATTTATCAATATCTACTCAAATGTCCAAAAGCTATACCAAGATGGATATTCCTGTCTGGGGTTGAAATTCCTTCTTCTCAGTTTGATAAGAAACAATCTATCTTCTGAAGAAAGGGCTTTGTGACTAAAGTGCCTGAAGTATTGTCATGAACTTTTAACCAAATCTAAACTTTGTCAAAATAACCTTCTCTTTATACGCTAAGAGTTATGTCCAGAAGATAAATTCCTGCTATAAAGCTGACTTTTTTGTTATCTGGTTTAAGGATCTCTAAGACTTTTCCATGTAAACTATATCACCTATAAAGAATGTGCTTCTGTAATGAAAAGCATGCTAATGGCATGACTAGCTTTTCCCTTCTGTAATTATTTATTCAAGCAAGCACTTCCAACTCTGTCCTGACAATAAATCTTATTTACTGATCTGGGTCAAACTAGTGCAAAGATGTGATAAATACATCGTGATAGGGTCAGATTCAGAGTTCTGTATGAAGAAAAAATGTTTCTTTGTCCTTGTCTTTTGTGGTTGCACCCACAAAAGCAAAAAAGGCAGGTACACTCAGACTATTAGTCTGGAAACACTGAAGGAGCAGATCATCTGTGAATGTTCTGCCCCCGTCTGTGTGTGTGTGGGGGGGGGGGGAGCGCTGCTGAGAAGCCGTGTGATGTCAGTGGCTCTTCTACTGAGAACAGTGATGAGAGCGCAGGGGATCTAGTGCAGCCTCCTGAACGTGTTTGTCCTAGGCTGTGATTTCACAGCAGTTTTAAACTGGCATATGTCACAAACCGACTGATAGGAGGGTCTCCCAGCTCATTCCTGGCCACTTAGCACAAACTCGTGTAAATGTGTTGTGTGGGGGCTTTCTGGTCTTCTTGTTGCTGTTTTTACCACAGCAAGCCTGCTGAATTAAGTGAGGTAGGGTGTGGTTTCTTTCTTTTTGGGGGGGCAGGGGGGAGGGAATATATTCATCCAACTCAGTTATTGCTGTACAGGCATTTGTGCCCACAAGGGAAGTTATGAAAAATGCCTAGGCTGTGGAAGGGCAGGACAATATTTTCTGGCAGCTGTGCAGCTTTATGACAAATTAATGTTACTCTGTCATTACAGCTTTTGGAGTGAGAACTCAGGAGCTCCTTCTCTGTTCTGACTGCTTTATAGGGAATGGCTGGGTGGGGGGAGTGGATTAGTTGCTCTCTCTCTCCCTATTCCTGGGACAAAACAGCGATTCCTGTGCCAATATGAGGCACTGCCAACTAACTCCATAACTGCAGAAATATGAGGCAACAACCACAAAATGGCCACAGCTATTTGAATAATTCTTTCAAGACCATGAAGCAGAATATGAAGGCAACTTACTGGTCTGCCAGACTTCAGCTTTGCAGTAACTGATGTGGTGGAAGTGTTAATAAAGTCAAAGAACTGCCAATTAGCTTGTATTAGAAAAGCTTAACCTAAAATGTTACTTTTGACAACAGTGTCAAGTCCTATCTTTCCAAGCACTTTCCTAGCACTGGAAGAGATGATCATCAGCTGGTGTTTGAGTCACTGCTTTCAATTTGAATACTATATTAGCCCCAGAGGAGAGAATGTTGGACTTCTGAAATCACTCTTAAGCCTTTTAAGCTCTTAATATCTTTAAATCCCTGAACTTACGGACTTTTTGAAGAAGTCTGTTCATTGTCAGAATCCAGGTCTTTTGCCACCCCTCCTCCCCAGCAGAACATTAACTACAAGTTCAGGGATTTAAAGATAGTAAGAGCTTGAAAGGCTTAAGAGTGATTTCAGAAGTCCAACATTCTCTCCTTGGGGGCTAATATACTATATATTTTATACATCTTAGGTGCAAAAGGGTAAGTCAAGGTTTTTTTTCTGAAGAACAAGGGAAAAAATAATCCCAGTAGATGAGAACACAGTTCAGATCAAGAGATGATCTTCAATAGCTATCATGAAAACGTTTGCT
>NW_020451018.1:88767-125790 GCF_003343035.1 Apteryx rowi
GTATCAGCGGCGGAGCGGGCGCCGCCTGCTGTGGGGCCGGGCTCGCGGCGCGGGGTCGCGGTGAAGCGAGGTGCCGCCAAATGGAGGGGAGCCGCAGGGAGGGGCGACAGCGGCTGCGGCATCTCGCTACGTCCCTCCGCCAGCCCCGCTCCCTCCCTGGGAGCCGCCCGAGGCACAAGCGGCAGGGCAGGACGTCTCTCAGGCCCATCCCTTAGGCCGCTTAGTACCAGCCTGCTGCGCGTGGGTGCAGGGTGCTCTTGGAGGGCATCACCCCCAAAGTCTGTGTAACATCAGCACTGTGGGCCTCTTACCCATTTTTAAGTTATGTCCCTGTTTTACAGCTAAATCCTCAGCCTTTTTACACTGTTCAGCGCATGCACCTCTAACTAGCAGAGCTGTAAGCAAGGTGCTGGGGAGCATGGCCTGGAAGACCAGCCCCAGCCCCTCAGATGTGCATGGGGACTTGTTCTCTCCCTCCTTTGCTGTCTTGTGGCTTTGTAGCCTCAATTAAAGGATGTACTCCACCTCCTAAGTCAGTCTGATCACCCTGTGCTCTCTTATTTTGCACTGGCTGCACATGCGTTCTGGGCTAATTATTGATTTTTGACTGCCATGTGATAGGTATGGTGTAGCCCTAAAAGTATGACAGTATTTGCTCCTTTTGGGGATGGTAGGAAGAGTATTGTCAAATATAGCTCTTTGGTATAGTCATGTCATTTTTTTATGGGTATGTATATGTAATATACAACCACTGTGAAAATGACACTATGCAAATATTACAGTTAACATCATTTTCTTTGGGGAGCTACTCTCTTCCATTTTCTATATGGCATATACAAACACCGTCCCTGTACTAGAACTGTGTCTAAAAAAAAGCATCTAGTATGGTGTCTGTTTTTATGTACGATTTAGTGGGTTTATTAATACATTATTTAAACCGGGTATATTTTAGGGCAGTTATGTGGGGAGGGAAATTTTTTTTGACACAACAATGTTTTGTTGTATAGGTCAGTATGTGAGCCCTTCTAAAGAGGGGCTAGACTTGGACAGAGAGTTTCTGTGAATTATTTGCCCAGAATTGCTTGGAATGCAGTGCAAGATCTTGTCTTCCACAATTAAAGCAGCAGTTCAATAAGCAGGTCTGTTTATACTTTTATTTTTTCCTTTTGGTGGGTTGTTGTGTTTGATATTTGCAGACTGCAGTAAGTTTTTCAGTATTCATAGAACTGACCTTCCCTCCTCTGTTGTGCATTTGGAATTTTGATTCCATAAATTCCATAAACATTCCCACACTTGAGAGCCAAATACATTTGCAATAATAATAATTATATGCTATTGGAGTTTGGAAAGGAGAAATATAATCTGGCTTATTCAAAATGTGTTGACTCCATTGAACTTTTTAGAAGCAAGGAAAAGAAGACAACTATAGAAGACTTTACCCTATTTGGCTTTAGTCTTGGTACAGCTCTAAATTTCCATTAATCCTTCTTATGAAGGGAACTTTACATATTAAGAATCTCTTCAGTATACAAGTTTTGCCTGATGTTAAAGTACAAAATACTCTAGTGTTTTATTCATCGAGCTCATTGTCCCAGATACAGGATTTTTGGTTCTCTTTCCATTGAAACTTTCAAGAATATATTCACATTTTAATTTGGTTACACAGATACTGAGGAGCAGGAATCACCACATCTCCTTTGCTTCTGTCTGCAAGCATTCTTCTTTCACAGCACTTTATAATTCTGCATAGGCCTACATCCACTGTCATGGTATATGTGATTCTGGATTCATTCCCATATGGAAGTGCACTGAGCCCATATGGGTGCAGACTTGCCTGAGAAAATTCTTTTAAGAATTCCATCCTTATTCAGTTTCATAAAATGAAAGGATACAGACAAAATTTGTTTAAATCATCCACCAATGACTTGGTACTGGTTAGAAATACTCCTTCTGTAAGTATTTCTTTTTCCTTGTACCATAATTTAACAGACTGTCTGTAACAGAAATGAATGGAAAGGGATGCAGTGCTGAGACATAGAAGATGTTTTTACTGAAGCTGCTCTGTGTTCCACACACGGTGCGTTTGCTTTGGAGGGCAACACCTTTCATTACATTCCTAGGATTCTTTTTTTTTTTTAATTAGTTTTGTGTTTTAAGAGTTTCGATACTATGTGAAATGCACCCAGCAGATGCTTATGAAAACAAAGAAAATTAGTCAAAATTACCTTCCAGAGTTGGAAAGAAATGGGCTTTTACAGAGCTCTGTTTTTAGCTGATTTAGCCTGTGTATTTTATGTTTTCCTGGAATTTTAATGGGTAAGAGGAGCACAAAAGATTGAATTATGTAATGTAGTAGTTTTCTCTAGAATTTGGCATCTGTCTTGGAAAATATCATGTGTTTAGGGAAAGAAGGTTGTATCTGTCCAAATGTAGAAGTGATGAGAATAAAAAAAAAAAGTGGAAGAAATTAAAAACGCACTGTAAGTTAAAACAGCCCACAGGCAACTTTAATTTGCTGAAACAGCGCTTGTATGGCCAGTTGCCCTGTGTCTGAATGACTTTGGCCATATTACCAAGGTTATAGTTTCACATGGCTGAATAGTTTTTGTGTTTTTTCAGACATTCTCCCCCCCACCCCCGCCATGAAATATTGGGTCYTGTCAAGTTATCGAAGAAACTTTCACTCTGTTTGAACATACAGATGAGCCATGTTTGCCCACCTCCTCCTTTTGGGTTCCCATAGGGCTGCAGTGAATGTGAACCAATATTGCGATGTTGTTTCATGAGAGACTTCCATTGCAAACATACTTGCTACTGGGTGCTCACTGGTGGCTCATACCTTTTTTTTTAGCAAAAAGTGTGGACTGTAATTTCTGACACAATTTTGCCTGTGGTCAAAGCTTTTAGGGAGCATATTGGTTCAAAGAATTAATCTTTCTATTTGTGTTTCTTATTGCTATTCTAGAAAGATATCATAAAAATAGCTAGACAGACTGTGGTAAGTTTGAATATTCTGTCCTCATTCAGTTTTGGGAAAGGCTGCGTCTTATAGAATGTCACAAAAAATGAATACATATATTGCTTTGTGATGGAAATAAATAGTACAGAACCATTGACCTGCATTTCTTGAAACATCTGTCTGTAGTGCTCAGATTAATAGGCTACTCAGTCCAGTATAACTATCTCTGAATATATTTTCCTGCTCTTTTCTGTGAGCTCTGCCACTCCTAAATCTCCAGCTTTTCAATTTGGCTCAATTTCTTGTAACTCCTGCAGAGAGAAGTTAGCCTGATGACTAAATCAGTTAAAAATTCCGAAGTAATACTTGCTTCTTCATTGTTCCTCAATTTTAAGTCATCTACAAAGCATTCCTTGTTTCAGCCTTTGTTGTAATTCATATGAAGGCAACCTCCCCCACCTGGGAAGGTAAGAGTGGGAGTCTGTTCAAAAGCCTATGCAAAATACAATTATCAGAGAGAATGGCTGAAAAATGAGAACTTCTAAGTTCTGTTACCATGTGGCTGCCTAAAGCTAGGCAGCATGTGGATAATTTAACTAATAAAGGTCACCTGTACTTCTGAGGTCTTGCTTGTGGAAATAAGAGAATATTCGTATTTTGAATTAATTTTCTTTCTTTTTCCTTTTCTTTTTTTTTTTAAACAGACCATAGGACCTGCAGTGCAGCTGTATGATGGTACACTCCCTGGATGTGTAGAGCAAGGTCAAAAGGAGTTGTCAGAGAAAACAATGGCCTAGATGGGCACTTAGGCAAATGCAAGCTTATGGCAGGGTGAGTGATAAATCCTCATCTCTGGCAATAGGATTTATCTGTTTATTCTGCCTCCATCTCCTCTGCTTTGACCAAAGGATCAGTTGAAAAAATTTTAAATGGAAGGGGCTAACATTGCCCTAGAACCAGAATTTATAGCAAACAGGCTGTAACTTAGCTTCTGTAAAATGTGATCTAGATTTGATATCGCACATTCTTTTTAGGGGCCTCAAGTGGACTGTAGTACAGATTGCATATGTCTGTGTACTTAAACCCATTATTCTGTTTGGTGCAGTAAATCAGTTCTGTTTTGGAGAAGTATTTTCCATGTCAAGATAGCGTTTAGGAACATATTCAGGGGAAGGGGGTCCCTAGCAGGCCTTGCAGATGCATGTTGGCCAGGGTATGCAACACACAGATCCAGCTGGATTGTGAATTCTCAGCCCAAAGAAGTGGAAACATGGGCCAACACAGAACAAGGTATAGTTTGTTGCGTAGGGATAGTAGAACACCCAAAGCTTGAGGCAACAACTTTGAGGAAGACAAGTTAATCTTACATCCTAGATGATAAATAAAGGATGGTGTTGGATTTGTACCTGGAATCAGTTCTTGCCAAGAGTGTGGGAGTTGCAGAAACACCTCAAAGGAGTAGAGCAAAAGCCTGTGACAGATGTGAAAGTGTTATGTGCAGATTTAAAAAAATGGTTTGATGAAAAATGGAATGTTTGCAGCCTGAAGGCATGAAATTTGAAAGTGATGATAGGAAGAAGGACCGAGGCTTTCACAGAGCAAAGGACAAGTTTTCTCTTCTGTTCCAGAATGAGCTTAGCTTGGACAAACTGTGAAATACTTGTATATTTTCTTTTAAATAACTATCATATGCTCCCCAGTGTGTGTGTGAGGTGTTACCTTATGTTGATAGAGCCAGATCAAAAGTGACTGTTTAAAGGAAGCAGTTAAGAAAAACTAGGCAAATAAAGAGCATGCCACAGAACACAATAATCAGGTTTGCAGCAATGACAACATGGAGGCTGGGAGGGTGGAATGCAGCTGTGGTTTCAGGATTGTTAATGTGGCTCTGTCTAAACTGAGATCCAAAGGCGTGCCTTGTCTACACACATCTGCACTAGCTTTGAGCAGTGTGAGTAGAGTACTGTGAGTAGTTGTTTAGAAGTTAATCCTGTATCACTGTTGTGGTGTTGTCTGACTGGCAAAGTAAATATCTCRCAGTTGCCAAACCTATTGAGCCTCTGTGGTATCATAGTTGATGAGGGGAAAAGTGTAACATGAAGAGTTGTTTGAATATAGGGTTTCATCTGGAGAAGTGGAGGACCAGTCAGCTGAAAGCAGGTGATCGGAGAAACTGGAGATGAATTTGGGAAGGAACAACCCACCCAGAGGCCTTGTCCTTCACCACTCCTACTGACTTCAGTAGGAATTGAAAGCTCAGCACCTTGTAAAATTATATCGTTTGAAATTTGAGTGCCCAAAGAATTAACGCATTAGTTTTCTTCAGGGCTTTCATGTTTCAAGATTTTCCCTTATCAGATCTTGAACAGGTTATTTGCTCTGCCTGGGTAAGGTTCTCATAGCTGATGATGGTAAGTCATGTGAATGCTCAGTTACTTAAGATAGAGGAAGGATATAGCTATTGCAGTACACTGCAAATAGTGCTTTTATGGGTTGAATGAGGGCATGACCACAGTGAGTTGGGCACGCTGGCAACTTCTGGCCTGTTATTAGAGAAGGAAACAGGGAAATGGTGATATGGAAGTCAGAAGAAGTCCTGTGGTCTTGCACTCATTCAGAAGGTTTTTGTGCAGGACTGGAAATTTGGCGAAGCCTTTTTCAATAGCCAGATTTCTAGATGTAGTCCTTTTCATAGGTGTTGCTGGCATGTTCTGCTTCAGATCTGAAGGACTCAAAATGCATCTTTTCAGTTTCTTCTGCAAAGGGAGAAGGAAGGTGTTTTCTGATTCTCTTCTAGGCTTGCTCATGTAATTATCACATGGAAATAACCTACAGCTTCCTGGCAGCCTACTGTTTTTTGCCTTCATGCATATGGAAAGGTTTTGGATCATGTGAGCCTGTATTTTAATACATTATCTTTCTGGTTTTTTTTGTTTTTTTTTTTTTAATGCAAAAAGCAGCATATTATAAATCCTTACATCGTCATCAGGTTAATAAAATTTGAGCACTGAACATCATTAGTAGATGGCAGTTACAGTTTCACATATATTGTCATATAATACTGCCAAATAGGATCAATAATGGTTTTCTCAGATTTTTATAAGCATTCTTTAAAGCATTTTGTTGCTATTTTCCGTTAGACCCTAGATGCCTTTTGATTTGAAGTAATTTGCAAGAAATTGATCTTAAGCACAGCATTATTACAGATTTTTAAGTAAAACTGTGATCTGTGTTCTGTCATTACCACAGTTTTTGTGCTGTCTAGCAAATCTGGATTTTAAATGAGATTGAGTTTCATTGTTCAGAAATGTTGTTCCTGCACAACAAAAAAAACTGAACTGTGCCATTTTCCTCTGCATGCACATACAAAATAGATTCTAAATCAAACCAGATCATGAATATAAAGCTTCTTAGGTTAATATTATTGGCTCTTTTGGTTGACATTCTGAATATTCTACATGTTTTCAACTTGAGAATAAGACCTCCGTTTCCTGTAAGTAAGCAAGTATGGATTGTTTTGAAGATGTGTTTTAAATCTTTGTTTAGCACATTTATATCTTGCTCACCTTCTGCCATCTGATTAGAATTTTTACTTTTAAATTTCTCAATTTCTCCTCTTCATACCTTTCAAATCTTTAAGACTCAACCTTAATTTATGCATCAAATTTTAAATCAAAAAGGATCAAAGTAATATTTCAGTTCATAAACATGTGCTCCTTCTTAACCTATTCCTTCCTTTTTAACTGTGCAAGACAGTATATGTATTATATTTCTTTAAGTGTACTGTCTTCTACAAGTTTCTGTAGAAATGCTTTTGCTTTTTTATATAACATTTTGCAAAAAAGACAGAACAATATTCAGACCTCTTTGTTTCTCTGTGTGCAATCTTTCATGCTGTTTCTTGCCAATACTCTGTTTTTATTTTAAAGGAGCCTCTTTGCTTTTGTCAGGGTGTTTCTCTGATTTGTGATATGGTAATGCTGTCCAGTGGAGGGAAATCAACATAGTGCTATAAAATTTAATCCATTCTAGATACATTCTACAATGTGATGAATTCTTATGGCTTTCCTGAGTTTAAATTTTGCTTCTGTATTATTGGTTGAGGTCACAGCCTAGGGCTGGCAACACAGTCTGAATCTACCTAATAAGCACCTGAATGTGGACTCTGGGTTGGACCATGCTGGCCAACCTCCCTGTGTGTTATGGGTCAGTGTTACAGATCTGCACATACCTAGTGGTGTTTGAGCCTTGAGTTACTAGATCATAGTCAGAACTTGATTCAGGGTGTTTCTCTCTCACCGCACTGCAGAAGCCATCTCAGATGACTTTTGAACTGGCAATAGCATATCTGTCTCTGGTTTGCAAAAATCCAAAGGCAAAGGAAAGAAGCAGGAGCTGCTTTATTCTGATACACAGTGTTGCCCAGACTGCATTTTGACAGCCCAGCCTGCCTTTCCAATCCATGGATGACCATTGCCTCTGGCTACTTGTCACGCTGTCATGCTATGAAGGTTCGATAGCAATGACTGAGACAGTAATATAATAATAATAAAAAAGATGTTTATTTCCTCACACAAGTTCTTGGATTAGTAACATCCATTAAAATAATGCGATTACTAATTTAGAAAGGATAACACAAAACCATCAGTTACTAAAAACCATCGATTACTGCGTTATTAATTGGAAGGACTGCTTATCCCTACTTGAAAGCTTTCTTGTTCGCTCTCCTAGTGAGARGGCTCTCAACCTCGAGGAGTTACCTTAACCCAGCATCCCAGGAAAAGGGGAGGGGGGGGAATACTCACRGTCCAGCCRGAGAGGATGGTCAGGTCACGTTCCCGTCCCTGCTCAAACTCTCCTAGCTCCCAAGTCTCTTTTTATACGGCTGGGGCTCTGGGCAAACACTGCTTTTGCTGACTTTTAGCAAGTTTCACAATCACAGGACTGTTTGTTTGTCTGCTTGGGAGGACCCTGCTRGCGAGGCAAGACCMCARYACCTCYGTATTGTTTCTTCCCTCCCCGGGGGTCCGTGCAGATTCCAGGTGGCAGACTTCACTTTTCCAGTCTTGTTAATCATTCCGCAGCCTTGCGCATATCAGTCCTTGTGCATATCGGTTGGTAGACTTCTTTAGTCCTGTTAAGTCCTCTGTTCAACAGCTTYRTGCASGTYAGCWCTTGTGCTATCAGTTCTTCTGCATATCAGTTGACAAACTTCAGTCCTGTTAACTCTTTACTCGCCCATCACTACTTTTAGAAGTTTATTTTTTTCCTTGCCTCCCACTCCTCCTTCTCTTAGAGGTAACCAAACCATCTGCCAGCATCCACACTTCACAGCCTAGATTGGAGCTCTCAGGTTTGTCATTGTTAGTGCTGCCTTCTTGAGAAGGGGAGAGACCTTTTGTCAGTACTGTGCCAGCTTTGACCTAGTCAATGCCTGCAGCAAGCAGGCAATTGCTAAAAGATTCTGGCCAGTAATACAACAGGCAGGTGCTATTTGCTATATCTGCATGGTTCGTTGCAAGGTGTGTGGTGCAGATAAATGGGGTGCTGTTTAGACTAGAAGAGCTGTGTCAGGGATGTTACAGTTGCCATCCTTACAAGTGAAGACTGTGATGCACTGAAGGTGCCCAGAAGATCTGCAGTGAGAACTCTCAGGGGGCTTGTGCTTCGTGTTCATGTTTAAAGGACAGTAGCTTGCTGGGAACTGTTTTTTCTCTACCTTACAGGAATCTGCTTAGTTACAGTAAGAATTCCCTTAAGGTTTACTGGAAATGTCTGACTTGATAAATCCCCAAATAATAGAGTATCTCTTTTGTTTTTCTTCAGTCACTACTGATGTATATCAGATGATACTATCTGTCAGTCTCTGCTATGTGACAGGAAGGTGTTTATTTCCAGACACCAAGAAAAGCTAAATGTTTCCTTAAAAGTCATTTATGACCCCATACATTGCATAGCCTTCTAAATAGATTGTAAAGAAAACTGAATATTGCATATATCTGTTCTTCTGGTTAAATTGTACCCTTTAACACTGCAGAGACAGAAGGGGAGGACTCTTGAGGTGAGATAGAAGTTTATTGCTACCTAGCATGGGTATGAGGCTTACAGGTGTGTGAGAATACCAGAGAGAAACAGTGTATGCTAGGTGGAAGCAGGTGGGAATGCTTACACAGGAAAAGAAAAAATGGGTGAGGGGACTGACCATGTTATAAAATTTAGCTTTTAAACTTCTGTACAAGAGCAACACTTCCATAAATGTATTTTCTTCCATTAAGTAAGCACAAGGCAGTCTTGTTTGCGTAGGAGTACTGTTTTAAGACAATGTAGTTTGGGGTGGGAGGAGGGAGTCTTACACCTAGAATGATGGCCAAAGGGGATGGTGCACAAGTTTGGAGGGTTAGACTGATTGATTTATGTTTTTCATCCTTTCTCTGATACATCCCCTTTCTTTATATGCTTGTGAATACACATGGTCACTCGACAGGAAACTGAGTTATTTAGGCCTTTATAGCCTTTCTTTGGGAAAAGTGAATGTTACAAGGCAAAAAATAAGATTGTGAGGAGAAAGGAGGCCTGTAGAGCTTGGTCAAGGATAGAAAGCTGAGATTTTAATTAGAATTTGGGGAAATCAGTGAAAGAATTTGGGTCTGAGGAGCAAATGAGGAGTGTATTTGCAGTCCAATTCTGGATGGGCTGAGGAAGTGAACAAAGTAAGGGGAAGTGTCAAGCACCTTGTATATGTTGTTACTCTATCAAATGTCATCGGCTCTCAGTACTTTCTTTTAAATAAACGAATGTGTTAGTTCTGCACTATCTCTACTTTTTTGTAGGGTGGAGTTGGAGAGGAGGGCAGACAAGTATCTGTGGAAAATAAAATGAGAGCACTAGCCTGTAATTACTTCCATGTTTAGCCAAGTATCAGAAGCCAAGATGAAAAGCAGCTGTGTATTTATTCACCATACTGAAGGTGACAGTTCTGTTTATCTTTTTGCTAAAAGGTTTTATCCAGTAAACAGATAACTTTGCCAATAAAATAATGAGCTGTACACAACCTACCAAATGTTTTAGACCACAAGGAAAGCAGTGATTGGAAAACCCTTTTTTTTCCATTGCATTTTCCAAGTTAGTAAATGGAATCATAAAAATAAGATTGCAAAGAGAGTGGATAATTTGAAGCAGATAAGTCATTTCTGCAAAACCCACGAGTTTGCAACCTGTTGTTGTAACCATGAATGTTAAAAACAGTGCAAAAGAGTGCAGTATATGAAGATGGAAGAGAGAGGTATTCAATGATGTGACTTGCACAAAGCTGCACTGTATTGTAAGGTACCAGACAGGGAGTAGAACTGAAGTATTTTAAACTTCAGACCAGTTCCAGCCCCAGTAAGTGACTTTGTAAACTAAGTGTTTCTTTGCCATAGTGCAGGGGAACAACCCTGCCCTCCTTCTTTTTTAATGTTGTTGGATCCTAGTCAGCTATCTTAGCCACAGCAGTTTTGGAGCAGTGTCATCTACATAATATTTTTGAGTATTTGTTGGGAAATGGCTTAATTTAAAACTACAAGCTTGTTTAGGATACAAGAAGATAAAGTTTTGTTTTACTGAGCTGTTAGTTAATTTTATAAAGGCTAGACCACTTCAAATTGTCTAAAGAACAACTCTAAGTCTTTTCCCTGTAAAAGTAGAGTTCCATTTTAAGCGTGCACCATCCCTGGAATTTAAAAATTATTGTGGCCAGGCAAGCTAGCGAGTCACATCATTTGGTTCAATTAGAGATTTGTTGATTATCTTTTTTGGAGGGGGGGAAGGAAGTTAATGTGTATTTTTTGGAAGGAAGGGAAAGGCAGGGAGTTATTTTGCTTTTACAAGGAATAAATGTCCTGTGTTATACACACTAAAGACGTATATGTTCTCAGCAAAGTGTCAGAACAAAGACAAAATCTCAGCATGAAAAAGCTTACTGTGTAGGAGGACTTTTGTACAGCAGATCAGCTGCATTAAGATAGAAATTACAGTATTTCTCTGTGAAGTTCTAATGTGAGCATGTCACACAGACTGTGTAGAAAGCTGTGTGCTGGAGTGCTTGTTCCTTAGCTCTGGAGTGCTCAAAACAAACAAACACACACGCTTGGGCAAAGAATGTTCCTAGAAGTATGCATGCAGAATAATGATATGCGTGGTAGCAGTACATTTTGGGAAGGAGACAGTGGATGTTTTCTGCAAAGGGGTAGGAAGTGACTTTACATCATAGAAGCAGAACCATTGCCAGAGTGCAGTCAGATCGGAAGTGCCGATACAACTGAATATGGGACCGAAAAAAAAATCGGAAATATCAGAAAGAATAGGATAAGCAGAACTGGAAATAATATTTAGTTGTCCGGATGGAGGAACCTAGTGAGGTGATTCATAGCTTGTAAGAGGGATTCTTTTTACAGAAATAGTTTGTAGCAGCTGTGGGAGTATCAGATAGGTATTAGAAAAAGCAACAAAGAGGAGGTAGCAATAATTTAGGAACTTTAGAGGAAATAGGATCAGAGCTCAGACAAAGTTTTCAGCCACAGGGAATGAGAGAAAGGATTTAGTCATTTTTCTAGGACATATTGTAAAGGAGGAATCAACAGGACTTGTCAAAATATTCAATATGGTGGGAGGCAAGAATGACTAGAAAATGATCGGTGTTCTGTTTTGACAAACAAGAGGATGCTGGAGGTGTAAAAGCACAGAAAGCTGCTTTTGAATAGGGACAACTGCTGTGAGGTTATAAACATGGTCAGGTGGTATGTATAGTTGAACAGATTTAAATACTCCTGTTGGAATTGCCAGACTGAAGATCCTGATATTTAAGTAGGTGTGGCATAGCAAATTATGGCTTTTAATTGGTATTTCTGGGCTTTTCTCTCTTGTATACTTCTTAAAGCTGGGCACAAAGATCCTTTAATAATCATACAACAAAGGCACTTGGCACAAATGGGCCAAGCGCACGGTTCTTGTACAAGTAGAAAGTTATAACAAATTTGCATAAATGTGACAAGACAGATCCTAACTTTTAGTAAGAGCTCATTTAAATTCTTGTTCAGTTAATGAACAGCTGAGTTTGTGTTGGTAGTGTGACAGTCACGTTATGACTGAGCTTTATCTTAAAGCTTTAAATACTGGGACAGGAGTATCCACAGAATACAGTGTATTCTCTTTCTAAAAGATTCCACTGATTCACAAAACTTTAAAATTACTAAAGAAACAAAAATGACTGCACAGCTAGCTATTCTTCATGAGAATATTTAGTATTTTTGCCAGAGATGGAAAACTTTGTATCATCAGCTCCTTTTGAATGTCAGTAACTTGAACTCTTTCTTGAACCAATCTAGCAAAGCTTTGGCTTTATGAGTTAATATTGGCAAGAAGAGGAACATAAATTATATTCCAAAATGAGAGTGTTTAGAATAATCTTGATCAGTGTGCTGCCAGTGAAATTATCCTTGATTTTAAAATGTCACTAAATAGCGAAATTATATTTATCTTTGAAAGCCTGATTTTTTTTCCCCCCTCACATTTGTTTTTAAGAAATTGTATTCTTTTGCAACTACTTACATGTTAGGATCACTAAGACTATTTAGTGAGTAAAATCATGATTAGATGTGAGGTAAAGCTGTCAAAATGGAATCTAAATTCTGCTTGCCCCTTTTCCCCTCCTTCTCCACCCATCCAAAAAATAATGAAGAGTTCTAAATCTTTGTTAGCATTATGGTTATATTCTTATAAACTTACAAAACATAACAACCTCCAAAATTAATTCTCTCCCCTTTGGGTGGCTCTGGACACAACCACAGTAGTTATACATAAAGTGGGTTTTGCACTGTTCCTACTGAAATTCAAATGCAGTTCAAAATATTTCCAGCCCTTGACCAAAGTTTTGCGCATCATTAAGTGGGTGAGTGAACCCTTCTTGGCAATCATCACAGATGCTTCTTTTTCCCAAAGAATAGTAAACACTTGTTCGCTTTCTGCATGACTGACTTTCACAACAAAGAAACAAAGTTCTCTCTCTTAATCTCTTCTACTCGGTACGAGCTACAAATTGTGTAGGACACTGCACAACTTCGATGTGCTTGTTGAAAAAAAGCTCCTTTTTATCGCTGTTGTTGTGTAACAAGTTATAATGGAAAGGCAGGATAAGAATTGCTTGGGTGTATAAATTGTTAATATCAGACTCTTCGAGTCCAGTATTTCTTCTGTCACAACAGCCATCCATTATTACTTCTAATAGTCTGTTTCCTCACCCAAACGTAAATGACCATATACTGAATGCCATCTGCAACAGCACTTATTTACCAGAACTACTGGAGTTATTCTAGCAGTACTTTCTGAATCCTTTACAGAATTATGGGTTATTGTGCTACTCAGGTATGGTCTAAGTTATTAAGTACTTAAATGTTTTTAGGAATGCCTAAGCCAGGTATTAAGCATCTTTATCTGAAACTTGAACGGCTCAGTTGAGTGGGTTTGTTTCTGAGTTTCACAGTGGATTTATAGTCTGCGATGAGGAAAACAGTTGTTTTTTAAAGCAGGGTCAATGCACAACAAGTGAATGTACACTGTAATTTGCTCCCAGCTTTCACAAAGATAAGAGAAAAAATGCCAATGCATTTTGCAAGTAGTAAAGTATGATCTTGTGACCAAATCCCACAAATGTAGTGTTGTAAGAGATCTTGTGTCCTCCCTGCCATTCTTGGGGGAAAAAGAAAAATCCTGTGGGATTTTGCCCCATCCACCTACATCAAAATTTTCAAAGCTAGATGCTTACTGATGAATATGTAGAATTGTACCTAGTCAAAAGGTAGGTTTTTTTGTGTAATAGCAGCCAGCTAAATGCTAAGTATGAAGGCTCCTTTTCTAATCAATGAAGAGAGAGAGGCAGTTCATACCAGGCTGAGGTGGGTCTCTTCAGATAAGTGAGATGACTGCCTTACTGAAGATGCCTATCATGAGGTTTCTAGCAGTTAACTGGCTAAACTTAAGTGAAATGAATATATTCCGTGGTGAAAAGTTTTTTGAACAAGTATCTAAAAATATAAGTGCTAGATTATATACTCTCTCAAACTTACATCAACAGGACAGTTTTATTGCTATTTGCTATTACCATAGTATCTAGGAACTCTAGGTATGCATAAGGTGCTTGAGGCTGTATAAGTACAGAACAAAAAGCCAGTGCTAACTCCAAAAGTTTACACCTGCATGTAAAACAAGAAATGACAGAAGAATACAGAAATACAGGAGGATTAAAATGAGCATGAGAAAACCTGGGTCAATAGTAATCACGACCCATCAACAGCAATATCATCAGCATCAAGTTTTGTAGCCGTCATAGCAAAAGAGCTTTATACAGTGAACTGAAGGTTAGTTAGGCTTGTAACTTTGAGGCTGTTTCAGAGGAGCAACTCTGAGGGAAGAGCAGCTGTGTGGGGAGAGAAGCATGCAGATATGTGTTTGGAAAGCTGATAAGCGGCCGTTGTGAGCTGATGGGAAGTATGAGTCGACTTCCCAAGACTGTTACTAACTACCCTGTTGACCTGTAGAGTAGAGTATGTAGAGTTTTAGAAGTAGAACTAAATCAGCACATATTTTGTTGATAAAAGAAGGGGCACCCACTGTGTATAGGATGCATGATCATTTTTGCTGCTTCATTATGAATGTTTGTCTGCAGCTAAAAATCCATTTTTCARTGTAATAAAGATACTGCTGCTGCAGGCGTAGAAATGGCTGGCTGACTGGATATCCATTCCAGACTCTGATTTGGGGATTCAATCTCTTTAAAAAATTTTTGTTCTATAATGTCAGATTTATGACTTCTGAGGCATGTTTTCTGTAGTAAAATATGTGGAAAACACTATTTTTATGAAAAATAAGTTTGAATTAAACTTCAGAAATATGCTTCCTTGTCTCCTGAGACGAGCTATATGAGCATTTAAAAATCTTGTGGCATTATCTTTTGCAACGGTTAGGTAGTGTGGTGTCATAGTTACTATTTTCTCTCTTAATAAAACATTTTTTTTGCATGACTAACAAGTGGATTGATTAAGGCAAAACATTTTATTAATAGTAGTAGTAATAGCTGTTATTTGCCCTTGCACAGTCTTACTGACTTACCAGCATCTGATTCATGATTCAGAGGGTGCTGAATACTGAATTCTTCTATAGTTTTATATTTTTTTAAGTGTTGTTTTCACATGAGAAGACCCCTTATTCAAAAACACTGTTTCTGTTTACAATTTAGAAAATGTATTGTGTCTATTGTGATAATTTCTTTGATCACTTAAAGCTCTGAAAATATGTTGGTTTTTTGTATTGTCACTGGAGATTTGAGGGAGATACCAAAGTATTAATAATTAAAAGAAATTAATAATCTTTGTCTGAGAGCTAAAGAATATTATTTTGTGGGCTCAATGCGAACTTTTTTCATCAAATCAAAAAATAAAAAGGCAAGAAGCATTATACTAGTTCATGAAAATTTATAATTTATAACAAAAATATCTCTTAGTACTTGTGAGATAACTGGAAACCATAAATATAATTTTATATTATGTAAATAAGCAAATAAGACATCTTCTTATTACTTAGAATTATAGAATAGTTAAGGTCAGAAGGAACCTCTGGAGATCATCTAGTCCAACCACCTGCTCAAGCCTGGTCAGCTAGAGCAGTTTGCTCAGCGTGTGTCTAGTTGGGTTTTGAATGTCTCCCGGGATGGAGACTCCACAATCTCTCTGGGCAGCCTGTTCCAGTGTTTGACAACCCTCACGCTAAAAATGTTTTTTTCTTATGCTTAAATGAAATTTTCTGTATTTCAGTTTGTGCCTTTTGACTCTCATTCTGCCACTGGGCACCAGCAAGAAGAATCTGGCTTTGTTTTCTTTCCTCCCCTCCCCCCCATCAGATATTTATGCACATGGATATGATCCCTCCTGGGCCTTTTCTTCTCCAGGCTGAACAGTGCCAGCTCTCTCAGCCTCTCCTTCTATGAGAGATGCTTCAGTCCCTTAATTTTTTTGGGGGGCCCTTCACTGGACTCATTCCAGTATGTCCATGTCTCTCTTGTACTGGGGAGTCCAGAACTGGACCAAGCACTCCAGATGTGGTCTCCCCAGTGCTGAGTAGAGAGGAATAATCACCTGCTGGCAATGCTCTTCCTAATGTGGCCCAGCATGCTGTTGGCCTTCTTTGCCAACATCTTACAAAGTCTGGTCTGATGGAAGCCAGATAAACCTACTGAAGTACCAAAATAGTGAAATTAGGATGGTACTATCCAGTTTTCTCAGACACCAACTGTGCCATGTATACCCATCATGAGAAGTTATTAGGAAAAAAAGTTGCTTCATACAGGTATTAAACCCATCACCAGGGTGGTACATATGACTTTCGTGTAATACCTTCAAATGACAATCGTATTAGCCTCAGAGGCAATACCTGTTGAAGTCAAGGAGCAGAATTGACTCTCACAATGATTCTGGAAAACAACTAAGTTAATATGCCCATAGTTTGTGGATCCTGAGCTGTATAGGGGGCATCTTGGTTCCAGGAAAGTAGAGGAGAATGGGCTCCCTGTTGTCCTGTCTGCTGCATCTTGTCTGGATGAGGCAGAGGAAGAGAAGCAAAGATCACACCTTTGAGAGCAACAGAAGTTGTGCAGCTGGGAGAAGCTGGAATGCAGGGTGGGACAGACAGGGAAGGGAGTAAGGGTGGCAGCAAGCAGGCAGCCTGTAGTGGGAGGGAGATGGAAGACTCCTGCATTAGCCCTGGGTCAGCTGGCCTCTGAGATGAAGGGAAAAAGCCTTTAAAGGAGCACAGGAGAGGACTGGGTGGAGGTGAAAATGGAAAGCCTTTCAGTACGGTCCCTTTGAAGAGCAGGCGATGGGGCACTTCCATGTAAGACATTGGCTTGATTAGGAGTCCTTCACACTGGCTGATAGAGCTATTCTTGAGCATACCCAGGTGGTGTAAGTACTGACTCTGAGAAAAGTGTGGAAATTTATTCTGAAACCTGGTGCTGCTACTATTTAAAACACTTTGAAATAACCCCCTTTTTTTTCAGCATATACTATTTGTCTGAGCCAAATTTTCTCTCACTAAGCCACTGCTGTTTCCTGACCTCATAAAATGGCACTGCACGGGAGCTACACACTTCACATGCTATTCCAAAAGATGGCAACCTTAGGCTTCCAAATTAGGCCCTCTGCTGAATAGCTCTAAAGCTCTTAACAGTTCACAATAGTGAATGTTAGAAACTTCTGGGTTCTCCAAAACTGGGCTTATTTTTATCCATCTATCCTATTTTCCTACATATAAAACAGTTTATGTAAATCAATTGAAAAAAAAAAAAAGGCAACTTTCCAAATTTATTTTTGTGCCTGAAGGAAGGGGAGGGTAGGAAACCCTACATCTGCTATCTCTGGGTTTCAGTCTGTGGCTTCTGTTATCTACAGCAGTGAAGCTCTGCTATCATTGTGTGCTAAAATGATGTAAATATAAAGGGATGCTGAGGTTGGTTCCTGTGACACAGTGATAAAACAGAGACAGGATAGCAAAATCATGAAAAAGGAACTATTTAATTTGATCAAAACCTTTATTTAGTATTTCTGTGCTTATCTTACTGAATTATTAAGGCTTTATATGCACACTTCACTGGTCTTGTCCATATCAATGTTCTTTAAATGGCAATTACTACCATTCTGAAACCCTGTACAATCTGGATAGATAAACCTCTTCATTTGAGACAGGAAAATGCACATAGACATTGCCTCTTCATATTAAATTCATTCTCATGTCTTCATAAACCCAGCTTTTCTTCTTTTGTTTTGGTTAGTACTTGTCTTGTGGTTTGATTTTTGTGTCCACTTTGTGCTTTATTTTTTCTTTTCATTCATGAATTTTACTTGTGAGTAGATCTGGAAAGAAACTTCACAGACCATCTCTTCAAGAAGATGCAGTTATTTTAAAATGTTTTGTCAAATCATGTAGATTTGACTAAAGTTACATTGACAAAAATAGGAGGAAATTTTGATGCTGAAGTCAAAATGTTATGTTTTTAAAGCAAACATTTCTTTAATATAACAGGATTAATACTTGTTTGGAAATGCATCTTGATTATTTTTCAGCAGTGATGTTTGAAAACTACTAGATTTGAAAATTCATGTCCTTTCTTGGTTTGGCTTAAATCCAGATTTTGAAATCTCAGTTTCTGTGAAGTAGATATGCCATTCTCCAAGCAGCTCTAACAGCAAGGTCAAAATCTGAGTCCAACTCTATTTTATGCCAACAGCCTTTCATTTCTGTACTTGTTTATCCTCTTCCCCTCCCCCAACATTTATATCTAATTTTGTTTTTATCAATTTCTTACGATTTCCCCTTCCTTACTCCTGCTGCACCACTGTGAGGGAATAAGTACTGGCCTAGGTTCTTATCATCGTTCCCTCTTGCAGGCAGCAGAACTGGGAGAGGACTTTGAAGGTGCTGCTGCTGTTTATTCCTTTTGTGCACAAAGAAAGATTGTGATTTTTGCCATGTAGTCTGTAGGGATATTTTCCTCCCACAAGTTGGTTACTTGGTCTGTTTTAACCAGTTCGATATTCTGATTGTTTGGTATCACTTTGTGTAACTCCTTTCTTCTTGACTGGGTTTGCTGTCTGCATAGATGAGACTTCAGACAGTAGAGATCTTATGCGTATCAGGTTTACCCTGTGCCACAACCCTCATTACTATAGTGTCTGAGCATCTCAATTTTCAGTGCATTCATCCTTGCAACTCCTGTGGGATAGAAAACTTATTTTTTCCTGCTTTTAACAAATGGGAAACTGAGGTCCAGAGAGGCTGAAGGCTAGATGTCAAACAGAGTGGAAAAGGGCTCCAGTGCCTAACTTTCAGGCACGGGACATCGGATGATGTAGGGTGCATTTGGGGAAGTTGCGCAGTTCAGAGGGGTGATCCGAGAGAGCTGGCGTTCTCAGCAGGAAGCTGGCGTGAGCCAATCCGTAGGAACCAGGGTGTGTCCGAAATCCTGCCTCCCTCTGCAGCTTTGGCATCTAACTTGGGGCAGCGGGCACCTCCTCCCGTTGGCACACCACCTCTCCTGCCTGCATATCCAGGGTTGTGCTCTGAGCTCCGCTCCATGTTTTTATCCTTGTCTGCTTCTTACTGTTTTTTATAAAAGCCAGTTATTGTGGTTTCCGTCTTCTTCACTTCCTTATAGGTGAATCAGTACTTTGAGTGTTAACTCAGGAAGTTACTAGGGCTCGTGAGGGTCCTCCCTTGAGCAGGTTGCAGTTGCATGTCTCAGCTGCTTGGGGAGGGCCCAGGCGAGCAGGCTGCACTTGCTGGTGCTGGGGTGGGATCTCCTTGCCGGGCCTTGGGACCTCACTGGCAGGGAGGAGAGGTTCCTAGAGCCAGAAAGCAGCATGACTAGAAAGCCTGGGTCTCCCTGCAGGGAGGGGCGAGTCCCGGACTCCACTCCCAGCTTCAGGGCTTGTTTGTGCAGTTTTAACTAAACTCCAAAACTAGGCCTAGGGGTGGAATCTGCATCTTTTGTCATTCAAGTGGCAGCCCTAACTGCTCAGGGATAAGCATGCTATTCCTGGTATCTTCAGTTCTCCCCTGGCCCCAGCTCAGTCTGACTTCTAGCCTGGTGTTTGAGCACATTCCCAAGCAGGAGACAGGGATTCAAACCTTCTGTTGCTGAAAAGACTTCTAACCCAGGCGTCTCTTCTTTTCCAAGTGAGTGTCCTAACCAGTAGGATACTGTGCAAAAATGAACACTTGCAGCAATTTTTTTCTCTCCAGCTGTGTTTTAAAAGAAAATGTTCACTTCATTTTGTGAAGTACTCGGGACTGCTGCTGTATAGTAGGTATGTCCTGAATTCAGGAATTAGGTTCCTCAGGGGCCACAGTAAGCCTGCGGTCATCAGAATAGGCAAGTGACGTAGCTGCCAAGATGCTTCATTTTCCGTTTGCACAGACACAGAATTTTTAGGAAACTTTTAGGTTTAACTGGGAGGTCTCTCCAGGATAAAGCACTTACAGATGACTAGTTTATAATTTTGGAATTTCTATACAATTATGTAGTGTTTAAGTTCTCTGTTGAATGTAGCTTTAACTGGCTTGCCCTAACTCCTATCATAAAGAAAGAATATGATAGAGTACATCAGTGCCCTTACTCTTTTTGCCATCTCTTTGCCTATTCTATTTCCAGATCTATAAGATACAAAACAATTACTAATCATAATTTTTGAAGTACTTTATCTGAGAATCAGGTGTCTGTAATATCACTCATCATTATAACAACTTCTTTCAGTCATTCAGCTTATTTTAAATATATATAATTTTTTTTCTACAGAAGATAATCAGATTCAATTTTGAGTTTTTTTATGAAATACTGTCAGTATTGAACCTACTGCTTTTTATTCATTAAGGATCAGAATTTAATAGAGCTCATACATTTTACAGGAATTTTGTATTTAAATGAAGACTTCTGATTTCTTTAATGAATCTCCTTACCTCTGTATTTTTTGTTGAGGATACTGGTCCAGTTCCAACCATCATATAGGTAATTCTTGCTCCATCAAATTCATTTATAGCACAGATTCAGTAAAATGCTCTCACTCTTTCAGGGGAGACTATAGATGTACTGCTGGTGACAGAATTTTATCCATAAATTTAGATATAAAATCTCTCAAACGTTGTCTATTTTTGGACTATTTTCAGCCTAATAGCATACTCTTAATTTATGTTGATAGTATTGGTCTCTGTTCAGAGAAAATAAACTTCCTTATTCCAATATCTTTTTTTTCCCCTAAAAATCTCATGAACTAAAAATCATCAGGGCGAAATACTCCTTTCTACTTTTTTGTTTGATAAAAATGAAACTAGCGGATAATTTGCCATCCAAGGCCTAGACAAAATTTTAAAATGACTTAAGATTTTCCCCTGCTAAAACTTAATTCCCTTCCTATTATCGGCATTTCAGCTGTGCACACGGCCCCTCTCAAACTTCACTGGGGAGAGTTTCCATGGGAACTGAAGAATGTGCACTGATGAGGCTCGAAGCAGACAAATAACGGTCTTGCTTTTTACCAGTGGGCAAAGATTTACTTCTCTAGCGTTTAATGGAAGGCACTAGAGCTTATTATGTTTTGAAGGGGAAAAAAAAAAAAAGACGTCTGGAAGGAAGCCAGGTCTGCATTGTATACCTGTAGGGTTCATATTAGCCATTGTAAAAGAGAAGACCAATAATTCCTCCTGCTCTTTTAGTCTTCCAGAATGATAGAAATAAAACACTTTGCTGAATCCAAACCTTCAGTGGCCAGGGAAGATGAGAAAGGAGCGGTGGTCATTAGGAGGTTAGTTGGTTGGGTGCATGGCAGAGATGCAGAGCAACTTTATGAATGTAGTATTTTAGAGGCTCTTGACTGATCCTGCAGAAAATGATCCTGGGAACTGCTTTCCATGTGCTAGAATGGATTTGTCTGCAGAAGTTAACTGTCTAGGTTTTTTCACAATGTTGGGTGCACCTAACCATGACTGGATATTAGATGTAATGAGAGTTATTTTGTGATTGTGATTCAGTAGGAGGGAGGGAGGATTAAAGACTGATGTTAAGTTAAAAAATGCAGACACACTGCAGTCCAGTAAGATTCTCTGCCATTATCTGGTTGCCACCTTCGTAGGCATTCTGGTTATTTTCCTGGTATATTGAGAATCCACAAGAAGGATCAGAGAGATGGGAACATTGTGGTTCACTCTTGTGGAGCAGTGAAATAGAAAAGATGGAGAAATTTCTACTCATTTTTAGATCTGTGATATCTGTTATGAAAGATTACCTCCGAAAGGAAAAGAAAGCAGATTCCATGATCCTATTCAACAAGGTTCCGGTAGATGCCAATACACAGAGCAGACCAGAACTGTATTCCTTACAGAGCTCTATTCAATCAATACCATGTATTTTTAGAAGAAACACAATTCAAAGCTTGATTTATAGGAGGGTAAATGGCAAGCTATATATTTTTTTACATGTATTTTCCCTTAAACTCATGTTTTTTTTTAATGTCACCTGATTTTAGTTTTAGTTACTTTTAGTTTTTTAGTGCTCAAGTATTTAATTTACACTTTTCTATAACAATTTTGAGTTATGTTTCATAAACATAAACAGAAAAAAGTATAATAGAATTTTTGCAATAGTGTTTGGAAATAGCTTTTTTCTTTTTTTGTTTTCCTCTTTTTTGCAATTAGTTGAAATAATAGATCCTGAGGGAGAATAATTAATGTTATTTTTGTATATATTGTTTATCAAACATAGATATGAATAAGATTCAAATAATGAAATTAAGAAATCCCATTTCTGTGTCTTACCAGTAATTAGTATGTTATAAACACAGAAGGCAATTACTGTATTTACAAATCAAGACTCAAATTGAAAAATATTTTTTCTTAAACTTGTGGGTGGAGTTAAAGTAAAATGAGATGCTTACATTTAAAATAAGTGTGAAAAGGATTTTTCCATATTAAAAAAGTATTTTGAAATGGTTGTAAGAATAAAAAAACAGTTGCATTACTAGCAATATCAAAGAATACCAAATACAGGAGCAAGGGGGGGTGGCAGATGATCGAGTGCAGTCGGAGAATATGTGGGGTTGGTGAATTGCTACCCTCTATCTTTGAGTCACTTTATTTGTACACCCTTATCCATGCACAAAGAGACCCTGCAAGCAGGATGTGTATAGTTTAAAAGTATAAAGCAGTGCCCATTTTTTCCCTGAATTCTAATACTGAATTTTCTACTGAAGATTTTAACATGTCTCTGTGTTTAACTACTGGCCTGTACAGGGCTCATGGTCAAGGGTAAACACAAGTGAAGAGTAATTGCCCTGTTTCTGACTCCTAGCAGAGTTTACTCACTTCTCAGTGCTTGACTGAGACAAGTGTTCACCCACTTCTTTAATTTGCTACTAGCCATGTATAGGATGCCTGCCTAGATTTCCAGGAGGAAAAGCCAAATTTCTGTTGCTGAAATCAGTTGACTTAAGTGAAGTTATGTCAGGAAAGAGACTGTTCCCTCTCTTTCCTATTTTTAGCCTGTTTTAAAGGCTTGTTGTTCGTTGTTATAGATGTAGAGTATGGTAACGAGCCACCGAAAGCTAACATTTGTAGGCTGCTTAATGTTGTATTCCCTACTGCACTGTGAACTAGGTACCTAATTGCTGACTGCAGACGTTATACAAGATGACTATTAGAGGAGACACTGAAGACTGTTATCACTGATGAATTGTAAATCTCATGGACTTCTTATTCTTTTGGGAGATAGAGACATCAGGACCGCTTCTTGAAGGTCTGGGTGGTGTGATGAGAGAATATGTAGTGCAAAAAATAGCAGAAATGGTGGTGCTTCCTAAACATCAGGTAAAAGAAAGTGTAACAAAGGACAGGGCTGATAGAACTGGCATTTCATCACAATGTGCCCAAATCAAACAGCGTCGTTTCCTGGGAGACTGAACAATGCTGCGTGCTTATTAATCATGAGCAAAGCTCTCGGCTGTACTCACAAATCCTCAAAAACCTGTCTAATTCGAATAGGCGAGGATCAGCCCACCCATGACAAACTGCTGTGGCTTTATCCTACATACAGTATATTATCAAAAATGTTATGTCTGCTGAGAACAAAAACTCCAAAAGTGATAAATGTGGGCAACGCTCCAAGAAAGTGGGCATGTCTTCATGAGAAAATTTCACTTAAAATCACACATTAAGTTGGTTAATTCATTTTAATTATACTAATCTACAGACCTGCATAAGAAACTGTTACTTTTTTGCAAATGTTGCTGTTTCACGTGTTTTGCGTAGATCAGCATGCTGATTAACTAAATTGGTCTGAAATCACATCTTAAGTTTAAAGTGACTTTCTCTAGGAGGTATGGTTATTATACTCTGGTCTTCTTTGCACTGGACTTCTAGTTCTCAGTGTTTATTATACAAATACAGGTGCTGTGGGAAAACTTTCACTGAAACAATTTGCATCTCCCCCCCCGCAAGAGCGCCCATATTTCTATTAGGCTAGAGAAAGACTTGTGTAGTCCTGGCCTCTGAAGTCCTGGCATCTGAAGGATGGCCACATCCTTCTCAAACTGCACATCATAGACTCCACTAGTAGAATTTTTTGATATGGTGCAAGTCAGAGTTAACAATACAGCTCTTTTTTGGTGAAAATCTTGGAAGAACAATACTAATGCAAAATTTACTCTTCTGTAATGTGTGCTATCCCAATGGAAGGCAAAGCTATCATATATATATATATATATATATATATATATATATATATGTTTTCTTACCCATCCAAGAAAGGAATGTGTTCTCAGTAAGTAAACTAGGATCTAAGATTCTTTGAAGAAATACAAGCATCAACTAATTTATAATCACTATAAATTTGTTTTCTATGTACTTGCTCTCTGATTGCCAGTCATCTTTGTTTTATTATATTTTATTATTTGAACTTCATTATGAAAAGAAAAGCTTTCAGGAGCTTTTAAGATGTAAAGTATTGTGTTAGAAACGGACTGTAAAAAACCTTGCAAGAGTTGCTTAAGAGAAGCTTGCTGCTGTGACATTCACATCTAAAGTCAATATGCTGGGACAAGTTTTTATCTGCAAGACTGGTCATTTTAAATAATAATAATAATAATAATAATAATAAAAAAGTCTAATTCCCAGTGAAGGGCAGAGGTGTGAAAGTAGAATTATTTTAATGACCTAGCCAGACAGGTCTGTCAGGGAAGTCTTGCATACTTCTTTATGTAGTCTTGCATAAACCAATAATATTTTTTATTGCTTATTTAAAGGATGCAAGGTATGTTTTTATGTTACCTCTTCCAGTTATGCCTGCCAAATAAGTTTTACCCCACAGAAGCCTTTGAGATGGCTATTATACAATTTGGCATGAAATAGCCTAATGATCATTAAGTAATCTTTCACACAAGTTGTCTGTATTTTTGGAAGATGTTAATTCTATGAAATGCAAAGCTAAAAGTGTAAGTAAGGATAGATGAGAGGGGAAAAGAGTGATTTTTGTGTTGAAATAGTTTGACTTCAACTTTCACCATGGTGGGAAGCAGCTCAAGAATTACAACCCACCTCTATCATGATTCCAGCTACTACTTGAACTCTTTCGTTCTGTTTTTGTATCTTAAGTAGATCTTATAACGTGTATGACATATCCCATGATTATTTTTACTACATAAGCATCAAGTGATACTGTTTGTATCTGAAAAAATATCAGGTCCTCCTCTAACCGTATAATTTCTTGAGTTAAACTTACTCAGGTCCCTTTTTAAGGAAAGAAAGGCCTATTGATTCTAGAGCAATTGGCAAGGCCAGGTCAGGAATGTGGAAAAGCAGCACCCAAGAAACAAATTCAGTATGTATGATTCAGTGTATATGATTCAGTATGTATGATTCAGTATGTTGGAAGCATAACGTTGCCCAGGACTGACGTGTTCGTGGTTTCACTGAAATTAAGGATGTCTTAGGTTCCATTGCTGTAGCAGAGGAGTTAGGCTCCTGGGAAATCAACAGGTGCCCAGGTGAGAGCCTAGTTAAGCTGTTGCAGAATTACTCAAGCAATGCTGGCTTAGGCTAAAAGAGGATCTGGTCTAATAAGTGGGGTTGTCCTTGGTAACATGGCTGTGACTTTTACACAGCAGTCTGCAGGGGATTTATACTGTGTCCTTTTCAAGGGGCAAACTGTTCCCACAAGTGCTCACAGATGCTCCGTGAAGACCGAATGGGTCTCTGACTGTGTTTCAGGAGACTTGTACGACGATGCGTCAGGACTGCTTGACCTCTCAGAACAAAGGCCCTGAGGGAAAAATGCTCTGCTTACTTCCCTTCCTTATCTACTCTTCCCTCTGTGGCCCTATGTACCTAACCCTTTTCTGTGTGCATGGGTAAAGAGAAGAGAAGAGAACAATGCAGGGAGCTTTGCCCCCTCTTGTACAGTCAGGCAAAGCTAGAGGCTCTTTACATAAGGGACACAGAGATGACCTCCTCCTTATTTTCTCTGTATAAAAATGGCATCCTAATGTGGGGGATGCAGAAGCCGTTCCCATGCCACACTCCCCTCTGCAGCCAAGTACAGCGAGACCATTATGGGTTGAAGTAAGCTTATACTGCAGGAAGTGCTCAGTAGTTAGCTTTCMCCTTGCATGTTTAGTATGAGCTGTGATTAGCTCAGCTGGGAAGTAGGGGGAAAAAGTTCCTGCATCTACCTACCGTGAAGCAGATTTTTTGCTGATTGATGGGATTTTGTCACTATTCTGTAGCTATTTACATGGACACAGCCCCAAGGCAGAACTCATGATTTAGGTCTATATCCTTTTTCCATTCAGTGAGTTTGAAAAAAGTTAAAATTTCACTTATGTTTCTGGTATGGACCTCACTGAATTTGTTTGTGCAGACTTGGCTAAACAAAGAAATAAATGCTTTAAAATTCACCAGCTCTGTAACTTTCTACTGCTTGCCACTGGTTAAATATACAAAATCAGCTTTCAAAGGGTGCATAAAAGTAATTATGGTATAGCCAAATATTTAAGACTTCTGCTTTTTCAGAAAATATTAGCTTCCATCACTTTGTTAATACACTGTATTTTGCAGAATCAATTACACTTAAATAAGGCATGTAAAATAGATAGAAAAACAATTCTTTCCTCCAAAAACAACAACAATCACTAGTAAGAGTTGTGGATAGTTTCCTAATTAACATGTATCTATAATTTTAGAACATTTTAAGGCATTGTAGTCTGCAACAATTTTTCTTTCTCTAAAATCAATGTCTGTTTTGTGATGAGATATGGTCTGCTCAGTGGAATAGATTTTCTTAATCATACCCAAGATTACCACACGAATTTTGAAAACCTGAATCTTCTCCTTTGTGGCATCTATTTTTCTTCTCTAATTTTGAGCCCTCCATGAAGAACACAGACAATTCTGTATGTGTCCTCTTTAAAATTTCTTGTGTAAGAGATGAATCAGTAAGTGAAGAATTCATGACTCATTTATACAACAAATTTCATGAACTTCCCCACCTATGTGGCCTGATCATACCCCCACTGACTTATCTGCTAGACAACTTTCTTGTTTCTTCATCAAAAAAGTTCTTTATTTTCTTTTTGCTATTGCTTCAATGAAGAGCTTTTTATTGACTTATTACTGAAATGGAATGCATAGTCAAGCTCAAGATTTCTAGGATTACAGTGTCTGACTACTAGGATGACTGGTATGTATCATGGATAATCACATATTCTGTGGCACAAGTATTACAAATAGGTTTAATCTGAGAAATAGTGTGCATTTCTGTAACTGTTAATAGCAGATGGTTGGATATTTCAAGTTTATGCTTTGCTAGTCCACTAAAAATGAAATGAAGAAGGCAGAAAGTTAAAAACCAAGCTACATGGTCAGTCATCTCCATCACCAAACCAAATGTTTTACATCTACCAAGACAGTTTTTGGGGGAAGGGGAAAGAATGGAGGTGGGCAGATCCTATGTCCAGCCTCTGTTTTGGTCATGACAGTGTTTTCTCTTTTGAGCTTCAGAGTAAGAGGAAATGCACACTGTCCTTTGGAGGATGGTTTACTCACCCTTCTGTCAATTTCTACTGAAGCCCTGTTTTACTCAGCATATTCAAAGAAATGCCCAAATAATAACATATACCTTTGTGTTTCCTTAAAATGTCTCCTTCTTGTTCTCCTTCATCCCCTCACTATTCAAAATTTGTTCCCATTTTTCATTCTGTCGCCAACATATAGTTCTGTCTATTTAGTGAATTTGTTGTTAGTGCTGCTCCATTTGTGGGCTGCAAAAAAACTGTTTAAAAGAAAAATACAAAGTGTTTTAGGAATTTAAGAACAATAGGAAATGCTCTAGGCAGCAACCAGAAGGCCTGCCTAAAAATAAGTGCTTAAGCCTTATGTGTGTGTTGTCCATATTTCTACCTTTCCAGTAAAGGTTTAGAGTTCTAAAATTAACTTTCAAACAATCCAGGACTTTCTGCAGCTTGGGAGTTCGATCAGGGATGTTCAATATAGTCAGCAAGACGTTCTCAGTTCTGTTTACCAGTCCACAGTGTTACTGAATGTCCTGTAATTTTTAAACACAATAACTTCAAGGAAGCTCTAGAATAATTTGATGGTTTAATAATCTTTATCCTAATAAAAATAGAGTTTGGTGCCTTGGTATAATGTACATTTTACAGTAGTTAGGACAGCAGGATTTAATTCAATGTTTTCTCTTTTCAATGGAAAAGATTTTTTCTTTTCTATGATTTCTTCTGGTAAGCTGCCTTAGACATGCTCTTGATGCAGTTACTTCAGCAGGCCAACCTGGTGTGCCCCGTCTTCTGACACTTACAGGGCTTTTATATTTAGGATTCATGAGAAGATGCTCGTTAACAAATAATCCATCCATGATAATGCCACCATCTGCTGTCCAGGGAGGCGGGAGGGGAATGAAAACCAGGAAAAAACAAAATCCTGAACTCCCTTACTTGTGCACACTCCCTCCAGCAATCCATAAATCTTATTCAGGCATCTGGCAGGGACTTGGCAGCTTTGCAATTGTGGGAAGTGAAAAATGATCATAGTTAAATTTATGCCTAGTGTTCTCTTATTTTTTACAGAGATAGTAAAATAGTAATGCGGTACCAGTTTGTAGGCATGCATCTATGCATAGCTTTAGATGGCCTCTCCAGAGCACTCGCATACTGCTTAGAACGTCGTGCATGGGCAAACTGTGCTGGTGACTTTAGGTTGGATCTGAACTCCTACTCTCTCAGCTGTTTCTGAAGACTTGGTGCACTGTGTTCTTTTTCCTTCTCTGAATGGCACTGTGCATTACTAGTAGTAGCACCATGACTTACTACTACCTCATACTATATTAAATATCCCTTTACTTTTTTTCTTGCAATGGAATAACAAAGGAGAAACAGGAATTTCTTTACTTGAAAAAAAATTACTGTCTTCAGTACCTCTGTATGCTCTTGTAGAGCAGTTGCGTGATGCTGATCTAGTAGACTCTCAAAAGTAGGAGACCAGGAGGATGGTCATTTCTCTTCTTCCCCCCGTCCTTCCTATTCGCTTGCCCGTTGTTGTTACATTGTGAGGTTTTCACCCTTAGTAAGTCCACTGTGCAATCTGGGAGGACCTCTGCCATTGAAGCTACTCATTCCCTCGTTGCTCAGTTTGAGCGTCCTCCTTCCTTTTGCTTCTTAAAAGCTTCTTTCCCTGTTCCAATTATCAGGCAAGCTGGAGCTCTTGGAGTACGAAGCAAAATTGTTTACAAACAGCTGGGTTTTCAGGACTTCTGAGTAGATGGTCTGTCTGCCTCACCGCCCAGCCCACCCAGAGATGGTGACTTCATGCCTGATAGGAAAGAAAGACACTGGAGAGAATATCCATGTTCTATGCAGAACCTCTATAGAGATGTATGTAAATTTATCCTTTATGTGTATTGGAATCTATGTAATGTCAAGACACAGAGCAGCTAGTACAAAATTAAATATGTGATTAATGCATTCCAGTATTTTATTGTTCGTGTGCCATTCCTTGCTAGCCTTATTTACATCATTGTAGTCAAGGAGTCAGTGGGACTCTTGAACCTGCCTGAATAAAGGCATGGAGACATGCAGTTTCCTAATCTTCTTCTGTTTCAGAGGTAACCTCTTTCCTCTAATGCACATTATCCCCTGTCTGAAAATTCCATTACATCTTAAAAAAATAAATAAAAGGGTCAAGTTCTTCTGCTCCTCAGGCACCTCTTACAACTTCCCTCTTCTCAGATCTGACAGGTTGTTGGCAGTTTTGTACCCATCTGTATTTCCCTTATGCCTCCACCTCCTCACTATCTATTTCTAAATACTGTGTTTTCTCTTTCGCATGGCACAGCATGAAACTAATGCAGATTGCTGGGTACTAGGACTAAACCAGCTTAGACCCCTGTAATCTCACTTTTCCTTCCTTCACCCTTTAGGCCGAGCCCTCTCTTCCAATTTCTTTACAACCATAGTAAAGATAGTGGTTGAAAGAGAAGTTGGTCATTTGTAAGTGGTGTGTTACCTATAGAAATGCTAACACAATGCAGAGGAAAAACTACTCATGCAACCTCATTTTAGAAGAATTTTACCATAACTGTTCAACTTGCTGAAACAGGTAAAATTCAGCATCCTAATTCTTCTTAGTTCTGTGTCTCTTCCCATTCACTTGTTAAAGGCTCTTGATCTTGGTATGTTTACTTCTATTAGGCTATCAGACAGCCTGCTTTTGAAGTACCTGCTTCTGCTGCCCAGACACTAGCATATATAAATATTTTGGTTCAAGCCCTACTATCAGCTTATTTACTAAGTGATCTTGTTATTGTGCTTCCATGTGTGTGGCTCCATGCCTGAATGAAAGCAAATGGTATCCCTTGACAGGGGCCACTTAAGAAAACGATGGCCCTCATCCCTGCAGCCCTTCATCCCCTGCATCCCGCAGCTCTTTGCTCTCTTTGCTGTCAAGTCATTTCACAGTAAAGCTACGAACAACAGGATCAGAACGAATGTGTCCTGTGGAAACGGATGGAGTGGGTTGTGTGTAAACATAGCTTTGCTTGGTAGCGAGAGTCCTTTTTGCCTCCAGTTGAGACAAAAACTCTTGTCTCAGTGAACCAAGATGTGTTCACATTGCTTCACCCCGTCCCTGGGAGGCCTGTTCCAACACTCGCTGATAGAAATTTTGGCTTCTACCCATCCAGAGGTGGGTAACTTCGTCCCTTCTGAGATAGCGTGTGTCTCCTTTCTCTTACTACCAGAAATAGATACTGGATCAGTGTAATTGTAAGTAAACAACCGGCTTTCCAGAATGCAGCCCTTTTCGTGTAGGAGAGGAAGTGGAGGCATTCCAAATAATGAAGGTTTTCATTTTCCCTGTATCTTATGTTCCTTTTTGTTTGCACCTAGTCAGCATGTCACTGAATTTTTACTAAAGAAGCAAAGTCATTTTGTCAGTAGTCTCATTGTTATTTTGGATTTAGTTCCTGACTTAAGCATCGCTGAAATGACAAGAGGTCCCTCTGGTCTAGTGATTGACCTTTGCATATACACTTACGTAACTAATGGAACATAACTTTTCAGAACAACAGAAAATTTCATATTTTTTCGCTCTAAATTGTTTCACAAAATGCACTGAAACACATCTGCCACATGTGAGGTGTTGCCTCTTTCATCCGATAGGGAGAGCCAAAGAGCTTCTCTTCAGTAACCTCGACATTTGCATTTTAAGATTTTTTTGATGTTATACTCCCAAAAGTTTAATATTATACCTGCTATTTGAAGTGTAGAGTTATGAGCTTTCCTTCCTCCGTTTTCCTTGTGGCTTGATGGCTTTGCTGGTGCACAGCTGGCTCCCTTATAGCAGCTTTTGCTGCATACTTATGTCTTAGGCTATGGCCTTCTTCAGCATAGTTTCTGAAAAGCTTGTCTTTTATGACTAATGCAATTTCTTGTTCTGTTTTCAGCAAATGTTGATGCCATCCTATTCTTCTATAATTCTGCACTGTTTAATGTGACCATTCCTTCACTTTCTTAAAGAAGTCATTGTAAATTTGCAGACTTTGCTGTGTTAATGCTTTTTTTTTTTTTGAGTTTAAACATGATAGCAGTGTTCTCAGTTTTCTTTTTAATGGTATGATAAAGTGGTTACCCTCCTTGACTTCTCTTATGCTTTACACAAATGCTTTTATTGTTAGTACAGAACTCTTACTTACAGATGTCTCTAATTGGTAACTTGGATTTCAATATCATTTAATAATGAAAATAGTTTCTTTACAGTGATTGCTGCACGATGATGTGTTTCTCTGTACTGGCAAAGTGCACAGCTCTTCCAAGATAACTGAATATTTTTAGCTGGCCTAGTAGCTGATGCCATATAGAACATAGTAATTAAATATTTACTGCTCTTATGCACTAGATTAAACTGATTAGCAAATTTAGCTTCAAGAGAGAATTTTCATTGAGGGCATATTAGCAAGAAAGTACCTCTTACCTATCAGTGGAGAGAAAGGCAATCAAAGTATGTGGCAAGTAACCAAGGTATGGGAAACCTGTTTTGTTGTACATTCTGTAAATGACAGATTACTATTTTCAGCTAAGCAGCTGTTTTCTCATTTGTGTTTATTTTAATTACTGGTTTTTTTTAAGGAAAAGGGAGAAGCAAAGTCCACTAACTCAATCATAAAAAGTCTACGTTTATGTGACCAGCAGGGCTTGAACCACAGACCACTACAATGTGAGCTCAAATACAGGCGTAGTCATCAGCTTCAGGGTGGAGCATCCTAGACAAATATTTCTCCCACATGCCCATGGATTGCACACTGCAAGACAGCACTAGTGTGCTATATTTCATGATTTCTGGCTTCTGTTTCTTTCTTTCTTTGAGGAGTCATCTGTTTCTGTCGCCAGAGCAGGAGTACAGGCTCCTAAGTGTCACTAAATACGAATGGTCAGTCAGTTAGAAAAGGTGAAAGCAGAACTTGCTGTCTTGTGTCTTTGTCATAGCACAAAACATTACCTGATTTGGCAAGGTGGAGAACTCAGCAATCGCATTTGCTTGTGTGTTATATATCGACAGTATCAAGTACACTTTTAAGCTCTGAACATCAAATATATTCCTCCCTCTTCTCCCAGTTTTCCTCTGGCTCATTAAATGTTCTTTCTTTAAGAATAATAGCGGATATTTACTGAACAAGAAATACACTGGAGATGATGCTTTTGCACAGACTGGCAAACCCCATTGTTTTCTGCTGTTGAGATTCTGGCTGTTGAGAATAATTTTCTTTTCAATAGAAAATGTTTGTTATAAAAAGTTCGTTATAATAAAATATTTCTTAATGATTAATACTATTATGAGGTTCCCAACTTCTGCTTTAGATTTAATCATGGTATCTATGAAAAATACAACTTCCATATTTATGCTGTTAATAAGGAATACATCTGATGCAAATTTAAACTGTTCTGGTTTGGAATAGTTGAAGTAATAACTTTTCTAACTTTAAAACCTTCTCACTGATGTTGGGATGGAGAGAGTGTTTTCTATACCACATACCTACATATGATATTCATCTGATGAATCAGATGAATGTGGTAGGTACCATTCACCTAGGAATATCTTACTCTGTCAACTAATCCAGTTTAAAGAATGTTTCCTAACATTTTCCCCACCTGAAGAGCTTAACATTAAATATGTGTTTTGCCAGGGTTCGATTCTTACTGAAGATTTGCACTAGAGTGAACATTTAGTCTTTTCATTTTCCATCTTATTTTCTGCAACTAGCTGACATCCTTCTGATTAGGCTGGTAGCTGATGATTGCCTATGTTAGCTAAAAAGCAAAGTTCAGTGTTGAGGGCCTGTGACAGAAGGCTAATGAAATACAGCTCTTTCAACCATCCTTAAGATTTCTAGCTTTTTATTTTGCCAGAAGCGCTAGTTCAATGTAACTAGTTGTATGTAGTGTGTAATTCATATTTTTCCCTTTTGAAAAATACTTTCTCTTTTATTTTCTATCCATAACTGTGCATTATTTGAAAACCTTAAAGTAGAATGTTTAAAAATGTATGTGATAGTATTCTTACAGTAATTGAGAAAAGGATATTACTGTTCTGAGCTTAGGCCATCATGATGCTAATATTTGCCTTTCTGATAAATTGTTAAAACATAAAGTCTTGTTATCATTACCAGAGTTTGTTTCTTCAGATCTTACAGGGCAAAGTCCTCTTTTAGATGCTGTTCTTGAGCTTTCAAGTAATTTGACATGTTCTGTGTGAAAACAGCACAACCTTCTGAAATTGCCAAATGAGTGATATTAATGAGCTCCCATTTTTAACTATTAATGTCTTCCTGTAGGAGAGATTACAGTCAGAAGAATTACACTTACTGCAATCACAGGTTGCTGAAGTTTGAAGCTAAAGGTTATCAACTCATTGTTATAGTTGTGGTTGTTGTTTATTTTAGTCTCACGCTACTCTGGTACAGACAGATCCCTAACTTGAAGTTTCCTTATCTTCCAAAATGTTTATATCTCTTTGTTCAGACAAGTTCTTCTTCTTTAAATGAGATTATGTGAAAAGAATTCATATTCTCTGACTGGCTGAGGGTTAATGATAAAACCAATCCTGCTTATTCTATGATGTGTCTAAAGAAGAAAAACCTCCTCCTTCTCCGCAGTGGTTTGGTGGGGTAGCAGAGACACTTTCTTAGCCAAAGATCAGAATAGGTAAATAGTTTCCATTTCTATGTGTATGTACAGATACTGTCTTTAAAGACTTGAAAGAAGTTGACAGGCGAAAGATGATGGGATGACCTTCTTTTTCCTGGGCCGTGCAGGGAAACTTGCATTACCACTCTGCTGAGCAAATATATTGCTATTTCAGTAAATTAGTATCTTTGAAGCACAAATGTCACTCAAAACAACGCATTAGTGACATCCAGATAGTAATGTTCATAAGTAAATATAATCCACACATGAATGAATGAATGGAAAATTAATTATTTTCAGCCTTGGAGTACTACATCAAAACTGGTTTAAACAGAGACTGAGTAAAATTTAAAGTGATGCTGTCAGGTTAAACAACTTGGGTCTCTCTTCCTGTCATATGTGCAAACTCAGAATTGTTTGAAGGGAATTGTTACTCTGCTGTGGTTAACTGACAGCCATGCTCTACCATATGTAACAATTCAACTGAACAGATCTGAAACTTCCATTGGTTTGTGAGCAGAGTAATTCCATAACTTCAGTGAAGTTATTGAGTTTATACTAACATAATAAGGAGAAACTTGGTCTCTTATCTTCCCCAAAGTATGCTGTGCAGCATTTTAATGTTGCTCAGGAATTAACAGAAATGTCAGTCATGCTTTAACAGAGCCTAAAAATACCTTCTAGTCAAATGGATTGTCACAGAAATACTGAAAATGTAAAAGGACCCCCAGTTCTTGCTGATTTTTATAGTTAGTTAAATGGCCCTGCTCATGTATGAAGAGTTTCTCTTGGAAAGTGACATACTAATCAAAACAAGATGCGTTTTGTTATTCTAGACACTGTATAATACTATTGGTTTAACATAGGCACTGTGTAAATAAGCATGTAAAATGAAGAGTTTTTGTAAGTGACTAGTAAGTTTGACCATCTTAGATGTCAGTGGCCGAAGTCTGACCCCCTAAATAAGGTCCAAGCTGTCTCTGAGCAGCTAAACTTGCCAGTAGTTGCTACAAATCTCAGCTTTTTTAAACATGAGGTGGTATTGAGGGAACATGAAATTATTTAAAATAGCTTTGTGTTAGCTTCTATGTCAGAGGCGGGTAGGATGGTCTTCAACTTCTATGCTGTCTACTTACAGGACATTTAAGCAGAACATAAATATAATAACCTTTCTCAACATGAAAAGCTTGAGATTTCTTGTGTGTTGCTCCATCAGCAAGTTGCTCTGTCAAGTAGGTCATCTCATTCCCTTGTTTTCTACTGAAGTATAATATATAGATTGCACTATTCTGCCATGAAATAACACAAATGTTTTCCTGAATACATTATTTTAAATATATATTAATGGAGGGGAGGAGTGCCCATTTTGCTTGAAAATTTTCTGTTAGATAAAAGATTTAAGTAATATTTACAGCTCTGAATATCCAGTACCATGTCTCCATGACACATAACTTCTTAATTATTTTTACACATACTAATTAGTGTCTTTAAAAATGCTTTAGTTGTTTCATCTCATTTAATGTTTGCTTGTGTCACTTTTTTTCCTTGTGATAAAATGTGAATTATAAAACTCTTCCATATACATCTCTAGTAAGTACATAGTAAGTTCTTTAACCACTCTGCATGCTTAGTCTAAATTCACAAAATAAAACATTTAAATTTCTTCTTTATGTCACTATTCATTTCTGTTCTCTGTGGAGGAAAAATAAAGGAGACTTGAAGTTCTCTTAATGTATTTTTATCTTCAAAAGTCAAGCAGCTCTCTTAAGTATTCTTATGGTTTTATTTCCACAGAATCATACTAATAGAAGGACACTGTCAAATACATTGGGCCTCAGATCTGGTGTGCTATTAGATGTTTACAATCTAGTAGTGAATATCCTGGTTAGCTGTAGTTTTTCTAGTCCTGGCGCAGGGAATCAGCTGTAGGAATCCTCAGCACAAGAAGCTGTGAAGCAGTTGTCCCCTCATCCTTTTACTTTAGGATATCGTCTCAGAAGTTAAGTTTTCTGCAACTGCCTTTGAAGTTCAGGTATCTATATCCTCAGTCATTACTTACCTCTTCTGATCTCCCTTTCTCCCTGCTGTGCTGGAGTACTTTGGCATGGTAATGCTCAGCAGCCTTTAGGGTATGCAGAACCCCGATCCCTCCCTGTGCTGCGAGCCTCACCTGGCAACAGCCTGAGTGGAAGCCATGCAAGGCTTATTACCAGCAGTGGAAAAAACACACTGCTTAAATGTCCTTGCTTCTGTTTCTGCCCTTTAGCATATATTCTTACTGAAATATTCTTTTTCAACCTATTTTAAAAGACTTTTTTCCCAGTCAATGTGCTAGATATTTAAACTCTACTGAGGCAAATATTCTGACTTGTGTACCCTTGGTGCAAATGAGATGAACCGAAGACTGACATCAGCATATACTTACTGTAAGTTTCCTTACAGTATAAAGCCAAAACAGTTTTGTGGCAAATTCATCTAGCTAGCAAACAATGAGAGAAAGCTGGTTGCGGCTATGCTGTATAGGTAATCTCCTGCCATCCTGTATCCCTTTCAGCAATTGCCAGAACAACTCACGTTGAAGAGAGTTGTTAAGTGGTTTGTCTGGATTTGTTACCAGCGCATTACTCTTTCACGCAGGCTGTGTTAAATGGCTTATTTTTAATATCTAGGGAGGGAGCCTGCAAGCCCCGCGCCGCGGCGGAGCTGCGCCGCCCTCACGCTGCCTCGCCGGCACCGCGCCCCGCTCCG
>NW_020451018.1:127045-266410 GCF_003343035.1 Apteryx rowi
AGCCCCGGGCCGCGGGCGCGGGGCTGGGGGCCGCTCCAGCCTCCCGCTGCCTGCGTGCGGCTCCCGGGGCACTTCCGTGCTCCGCGCGGTGCTAAAAGCGCGGCCGGTGCCGAGGGACAGCTTTTCCTAACTAGATTTCACTTTCTTTGTTATTTAAACTGAGAATGTTAACTTTGGGTGCGATTCTTCTGGTTCCCTCGAGCTCCTGTTTCATTTTGGAGCGATCTTTCTAAGTGTATTATTTTTGATGTTTTTCTGAGAGAACAAGGGTTGTCTTGCAGTGCCTCAGGGAAGCAGAGCCATCATGTTTGCACAGATTATTTTATGGTCAGATATAAGACACTCAGAGGTTTGTTGGGGGTTTTTTGATCCTTCTTTTCTATTATTACTGTAGAAGAATTTAATACAGTAAAAACAGTGGTATTTTTCTTGTCACCTTGTTTTTCCTGTGCATGTTTGTGACATGCTACATCTTTGTGAACAGTTACGCATGCTAATCCGTGCTTTCACTATTACAGTTATTTTATAAGTTTGCCAATTATTTAACAATCAGTTTGAAAAAAAACCCTATAATTACTTACAGGTTTTCATATGTTTGTGTAGTCTTAGGTTGTATTTTTTCCTTTTTTTGTAAATGTTATTTCAAGTAACTATGTAAAAAGAAAGCATCATTTAGATTTAAAGAAGTACAAATACATGACGTGATTCAGAAAGCCTTACTTTCTGTTGCAGGTTAAATCTACATTTGTTCCCGAAAGCCCTCAGTCTTGCCGCTTTGTCACAATTGACTGCATATGGTTAGATACTTGCCTCCAGACCTTCTATTGTGTACGGCCCTGCCGAAGAGCAGTGCCACCTAAGAAACACTTCTCAGCTAGAATCTCAGTTGTAACAGATTGCTGAGAGTGGTACCTCCGTAATTATGTAAGCTGGTTTTGCACTCCTGAAGTAAACATGATGAAAACAGAGTCTTCAGGAGAAAGATCAACCCTCCGAAGTGCCTCTCCTCACAGGAATGCTTACAGAACTGAGTTCCAGGCACTGAAAAGCACCTTTGACAAACCGAAATCGGATGGAGACCAAAAAACGAAAGAGGAAGGAGAGGCTTCCCAGAGCAGGGGGAGGAAGTATGGCTCAAATGTCAATAGAATTAAGAACTTATTTATGCAGATGGGCATGGAGCCCACTGAAAGTGCTGGAGTTACCCCTAAAACAAGGGGAAAGGGTGGCCCTCCATCACCTCAAAGGCGAATTAGGCCCAAAGAATTTGTAGAAAAAACAGATGGTTCAATTGTAAAATTGGAATCTTCTGTTTCAGAAAGGATTAGTAGGTTTGATACTCTCCATGATGGTCCTTCTTATTCTAAGTTTACAGAAACTCGGAAGATGTTTGAGCGAAATGCTTATGAAATGGGACATTCCAATCGCTATTCCCCAAAGAAAGAGAAAGTAGTTTCCAATGAGCTTCCGGATGAGTGGTGCAGCTCTAAATCTCACAGAGGCAGCACTGATTCATTGGACAGTCTTAGCCCAAGGACAGAGACTGTCTCTCCAACTGTGAGTCAGCTCAGTGCAGTTTTTGAAAACACTGACTCACACAACGTAATTGTTTTAGAAAAGTCAGAGAACAGTGAAGAATACTCTGTAACTGGTCACTATCCATTAAACCTGTCTTCTACTGTTGCAAGTATCTCCTCCCCTGTTGCAAACCTGGAGGGGTTCAGTCCTTTGAAAGATGCCAGTACATGGTCTCCGCCAGCCAAACAAAGTACAAGCTTGGTATCTGCTGAGAACTCCCAGCAGAACAGCACATCTTCCACATCGACACAGAAAACATCTGCAGGCACTTTGTCAGGTTCAAAAACAACTGAAGAAATAAAAAAGAATACAGAGGCTGATTCTGTTGAGAACTGTGTGGTGAGTCCACAGGATTTGGTCAGTGCACCTGACAGTGAAAGGTCTGTGGACAGTTGTGCTGGGAATAAGTCAAAAACAGACACAGAGGTTTTGTTGCGACAAAAGGAAGGGTCAGAAAATGCAGAGGGTATCTTTGATAGACCTGAAGCTGCAGAAATATCAAGAAATGTAGTGTCAGGTGGTGATTTTGCAGCAGATGCTGTTTCAGATGCTACTGGGTCCCATTATGATGAGACAAGTGAAAAGGAAGTAAATGAAGATGTGAACAATTTTCAGAGTTCCCACGTGTACATGCACTCTGACTACAATGTTTATAGGGTACGATCGAGGTATAATTCTGACTGGGGAGAGACAGGTACAGAACAGGATGATCAGGATGACAGTGATGAAAATAACTGTTACGAACCTGATATGGAATACTCTGAAATTAATGGATTGCCAGATGAAGATGAAATTCCAGCAAACAGAAAAATACAGTTTAGCCGTGCTCCAATTAAGGTAAAGTTTCCTACATTCTTTTTCTGCTCTTTGGTTCATTTTTAAATGCAACTTTGTTTGAAGCAGATTTTGACAGTTGGCTCTGAAAAGATTGCAGAGCATCTTCAGATACACGTTTTTGTTACAGTCAGTCAGTGAGCATAATCTCAAATGATGCAAGGGAGATGAGCTCCGATGAACTTGTGTCATTTCCTAACATACTTTATGGCTGATGAAGCTAGCAGAAATTGAGAATGACAGCTAGGTTTGTAAAGTTTTGGAATTTTAACATGCATGTTTTGACTTATATGGCTATGAATTATAATCACATGTGAAATGTAGAAGTGGGTATTTGGTGGCCTTGATGCTTGTTGTTTTTTCATTTGAAATTATAACTTCTTTAGATTGGATGGCCTCTCTAACTTGCCTCAGATGTTCTTTAAAGTTACTATATTGAAACACCATGTCATGAAATACAATGTGCTATTGAAGAGTGATTCTGTCTCACTAGTAGAAGACCATTAGTACTCTATATCTGAATCAGTATAATCTTTTCTAGTAATATCTTCACTATTTAAACTTTGTTCATACATTTATGTGTGTTTAGTATATGCCAGTTCAAGGGGCTACAGGAAGGTAAAAGACTTAATGAATGGTGGGTTTCCTGCAGAGTTTTTTTGGTTTGTTTTTAAATACCTTGAATTTAGAGCTAAGAATATGGACCGTTTCAAGTATTTTCAGCACGGGACGGAGTAACTAGTGCAGTGTTTTGTTATACCAGCATTTCACGACTGAGGGTTAAGTATAAAAGTATTTTACTTTTGAACTGCCTTTGATGCACCTGGTCTCAAATGGACATTGCAAAAGCACAGTCATTTTTCCAGAAATGACTCTTGAAAGAGACAAATATGGTGGGTACTTGAAATCTAAACGTTTTGAAATTAAGAATCTGAAATGAAATTGACTTTATTTCATTTTATGAGTTCAGTAATCAAAATTCATAAATTAAGTGAAAGAAGTTTGACTATCAAACTTGAAGTAATGTCACTTATAAAATTTGTGCTCACATCATCTGTGGTTTAAGTTAGGGTAAGATGCACTTGTATCAGGAAATCTTAATCTGAATGAAGCAACCAGGTTTTCACATCTGTTTATTGGGGAGAAAGTTGCCTTCTGTTCTTCATGCTGTTAAAAGACCATTTTTACACTGAAGCAAAATATTCAGAGCTAAGATGATGGATTTTTTTGTTAATATTTTATTCAGACTTGCATCATTGACCAAAAATTTTAACAATGTTTGTGCTCCTTCTAGATTATTCCTCTAATTAAATTAATCGGATTTATTTAAGTTTTTTTGGAGATGGAGTGGAGAAAACTTTTATTACAAAGGATTATGGAAGACTTCCCCCCCCCCCCCCAAGCTGTACTAACAGACAAGATGACTCTTCTGTTTTCTGAAAAGTCTACCAATTGTGGGCAGAAGTTTCTTTAATAATATTTATTATGGTTCCAGCATAGAGGAATTCCAAAAGTAACTATACTAATTTTATTCTTGAAATGGTAGAATTTTTTTAACACTTTTTGTTTCTGTTTTGAAAGATAAAAGAGTGATATTATTACTTCAGCATATTGCTGTGGTCTGTGATCAGACTGTTTTTGCTCAAAAGAATGAGATAGTCATGCCAGGTGCTTTAAGTATATTCTCTCTCAATTATTATTTAGTTATAAAACTTTTCCATCTCAAAATTTTCATGCTGTGTTCAGTTCACATTACATGTTATGAAGTAATAATTACAGCGCATCAGGAAAAAGCACCCAAAAGTCATGTGTATAAACAGTAAAAGAGTACGTTTCTTATGGTTCTTGGAATAAAGCATTCTTAACAGGCTAACCCAAAGTAAAATAAATATTTGCTTTAATTATTTTAGCATCTTCACTGTCCATTGTAGATAGAAGAAAAATGGAGTAAAAGCTGAATTCAGAGAACAGTGTAGAAGAGAAAGTAATTTGGGAGATCCCCATGTGATTGCTTTTTGTCTTGTCTGCATCAAATGCATGCAGTGTGTCAGTCATGTGGGAAAAACAGAAGTGAGACTATGTGGAGGACATCTACTAAGAGGAAGAACTGCAGCAAAAGTTGTGGAAAATTCACAGCTGCTCGTTTAGCCTTCCTCTCTGCAATTCCCTCAGCAATGCCAGACAGCATAAGCCCGGGCAGGCTGCCAGCGGCATCAGGTCACTGCCCGACTGCCTCGCTGCGGGCAGAGACCTGAGGGATGGGGAGCTGGAGAATCCCCCCGGGGATCCTTAGAAACTTGGGATACCCTGGGCTCACGCATTGCCTCTTTGACAGCCTGGCTAATTCAGCACACCACTGGGAGCTAATGACTAATTTTGCCAAGCAGTTTCTGCCTGGCAATATGTTTCAATGACTGGTTTGCAGGGCATGAGGGACTTGTGTTCTGTACCCTCTCACAGTTTTAGCATGTGAGCTTATCAAATCGTTTACTTTACTCATCTGTTATATAGAGTTGCCATTTGAATATATAACAACTGTTGAAGAATTTTTCTGCTCCAGAACTTTATGTGTTAGTGGGCATAACTTGTTTCATTAATGCTTTTCTGAAACCTCACCTCATGCATAGCTTATCTGAGAGAGAGGAAAATACAGAGCAATGTAGGAGTATTTTCCGAACGGTTGAAAATTGATCCTCTGTTAAAATGAAGCAATTTTTACTTATCACCTCTGTTAGACAGGAGTGTTAAAAGCCCAATCCAAACAGTTGAACACTCCAGGATGTTTAGTGCTGAGTTTTCACAATATCATCTCTCTGCTCCTCTTCCACATTAATCAACAAAATTGGATTTTTGAATTTGTAGCCAGTGAAATGAGTGTGTAGTTATTGCCTTAAAGTTGTTACTGGAGGGTCTCAACAGATTTAGTTAAATGTCTTTGGATTGGTTATGGTTAAAGTACTTTTTCAAGGGATTTTTCAAATAGACATGTAGTAAATGTAATAAGAAGAGAGCTGAGACTGAAGAGCAAAAAGATTTTGTTACCACCGAAGGGAATCCTCCTTGCTCCTTTAGGGGAAACTCTATGGACTTTGGGAAGTAGTGAATTCTGGGTAGAAGGATGAATTAATAAATAAAAATCTCATTCATCAAACTGATAAAGATTTAGCTCTACTCATCATCTGAGCAGGAAAAACCACAGTTACTTAGAAACCTGCTATAATGAGAAGCACGCAAGTGAATGGTTACAGGAAATTCTGCTCTTGTACAAGCTGTAATTTTGCTATCACAGATCCCATGTTCCATGGGACATTTACTCAGCTTTAGGATTATGGAATTTGTTTGCTTATCTGGTCTCTGTTGAAAATTAGTCTCTTGAGGAGTACGCGGCTGCCCAAGGGCCATTGTAGGCTTGGGGAGTTTCTAGGTATTTGGAATGTCACATCACTTACGTAAGCAGTTGTACATGTATTTTGGGGCTCAAGTCAGCTTTGAAAAGTAAAAAACAGTCTAAAAGAGTGTGGACATGAGTCTGTATGCTGCTAAACAAGGTATGTGCATGTTTACAGTTTAAGTATTTATATAGTAATGTTCAGTGGCTTTCATCAGCAGTGGTCTGTTCTTGTGTTGAAGTATTCTGTATCAGTTGTAAAACTGAAGCTCTTCAAGGCAAACGAAGAAAGGAAAAAGTTACATGAGTGTAATGAGAAGAAAAATACAGTCAGATGGTTTTGTCAGGGATAGTTTTCTACCAAAAGGAGCAGAAACTCTGTGATTTACTGTCCTTCTRTGGAGTTTTGCGGGATTTGATGAGAGTTCAGTTACATGCTGCTGCCCAGACATTGCAGGCTCATTGGACAAGGTTTGCCAGCAATACCCAATTCATTAGCTGAAGACTTTCCACGCTGTAGCAAATGGAAATGTATTAATTGTCCAAATGACAGTCCTTTTTGAGCCATGCTCCCTCCATCCTGGCTGGAATTAGGATGGAGGATTAATGTCCACCTCTCCTCCTCGCCCCAAGTCCAAAATGTCTGATACCTTAAAAGCTGATGGTTGCGTCTTCAATTACTGCCCTAATTTTGATGCCAGATACACGTTAAACCATTTAAAGCTGTTTGCAGAAATCAGTATCGGCTACTGACCTTTCTTTTGTAACCTCGTACTTCACTGGCTGTGCCCTACATGGTTGAGGGTGCTGGGGAGGAGAGGTCAGTATGTGATCAGACCCTATGGCTCCCAGGACAGATTTTGTTGCGTAAATAGGGGTTTTAGCCTGAAGCTGCTACTTCAGTCTTCAAAGTCCCTATAGCTTCCTTAGGGTGCAGAGATGATGATCTTTGCCTAATTGAGACCTCTCTGCATTTTGGGGTAGATAGGAAAGGTAAGAAAGGGAAAGAGAGGGATATAGCAGTGACTTTTCCATACTTCAGCTAATGCTATAGAAGAGGATTATATGATCGCTAGTATCCTTACTTCGTACGTTCTTCTCTCTTTTGTCATGAAACATGACTGAATTTTATACCCTACACCACTGCTGTTTTCCAGATTTTGTTCATATTGTGCCTTGTTCAGGAATCTGAATTTGTACTACTTTTTTTTTTTTTTTTTTTACAGTGAGCATTTGAAGAGGTTTTATAAGAAGTGCTGTGATTGTAGTTTAGTATAAAATATAAATGACATTTATATTTAAATGTTGTTTTGAAGTTTCTTGTGAACTGTATGTTGGTGTATCTTATTCAAAAACCAGCTAAAGCAGCAAGTCTTTCTTTTAGTTAGTCCTCATTTGACTCACTAAAATGTATTCAAGGATGTAAATGGTGGTGAGGAAAGAATCTGAAACAATCTGACATTGTAATTACTTTGGAAATCCTTCCTCTGTAAAATATTTTTATTCTTTATCTAGTAAACATTGAAATAAAGTATGTTGGAAACATTTGCAAACTTTAGTGTTGAAAAAGAAAGTGTTTGCCTGATTCTATGTTTGGTTTAGTATTTGCCCATTGTTATTAAAATGTTGATGAAGTATTTAGGATCATAGAAGTCATAAGCGAAGGTCACCTATTCACAAGCAGTTTACAGTCCAAGTCTACAATCCTGACAACGCTGTGTTTTAGTTAAGTGAGTATGGAGCTGGACTTAGACGATCTCAGGAGGAGCCTTTCAACCTCAACGAGTCTATGGTTCTATGAATAAAGGAGTCCCAGCGTGTGTACAGAAAAATAAGGATGTGTAGTTTCCTTGTGAAATCACTGAAATGATATTGTGCTTTCCTTAAATTTGGTTCTCTGCTCTGGCCACCACGCCCAGGCTTTGTTTAAATCTTGGGAGTGGAAAGTAGTYTTTTGCTAAAACATGAAACTGGGAATTAAATAGGCTTAGGCTTTGTCACTGATTTCTCCTGTAATACTGAGTAAGTCACTGAACCTTTATGCTTGTATTTGAACCCTGTAAAATGGGCAACAAGTTGTTCTTTGACAGCTCCATTAATTTCAACTTGTAGAGTAGTTTGAGATACTGAGCTAGAAATTGCTTGTTTAGCTTGAAATATGTATATTCTACTACATAAAGGGCCTGTATACGTTTTACAGGTATTGTGAAGTACAGGAAATTCTACAGACTAACTAGTAATAAAATACATCGTACTGCAAAGATTAAATGTCATACTAAGTTTGATTATTTGTAAAAGTTCTGATGATTTAAAAACAGGTTCTTTGTTCTAGTGGTAGGATATATAAAACATTTCTGCGACCTGGTTCTTTATTCCAGTCACATCTTCTATGAAGGACCTTGGTGGAACCTTTTACATATTTTTATCATGGAAAGGGAGAAGAAATAAGTATTTCCCTGTAAATATTAAGCACTCAGACTGGATGCTGTCAGATGAAGAATAACAGTGAAAGGATAAAGCATTCCAGAAGAAGTTGCTATTTTGGATATTAAAATATAAGTCTGTTCTACATGGTTATTGTATATTTGAAGTGTATTATTGAGTTGGAATTGTATACTTTCACTGGATGAGTCTCTCACACAAAGTTTAAGATGCAGAAGAGTTGTATTGTATTAAATATAATTATTGGAATACAGTAGGTGTAGTAAGTTATTTGTCTTGCTCTGTACACCGTGGAGATGTTAACTCCTGTGTAGGTCACCTAAAAAAAGTCACTAAGAGTTCTAGAGCACAGTTATTCTGGATGCAATGCTTGCCACAGAGTTATGGAACTGAACAGAGGTAACATTGCTTTAAACTCACTTTCCTAAGCATTGAGGACATTATAGAGGAGGCATTTGTAGAAACCGGGCTTGGATTGAATGATTGCCATCAGAGCTTTACACAGCTTAAATTTTAAGGGTTTTGCAATTAAAGGTTTTGAATTTCAAAAATGCAGACTGAGAAACTGTAGGAAAATAGTTTGAAATTAACTGAACCAAAGAGCTAAGGGAGCTAACAATAGGCTTCTTGGAACTTCTTTGATTCAGAGTTAGAAAAATTGTATAGGATTTGCATCCCAAGAAAAGGCAGAATACATGAACAGAAGAATTGCAGACCTGACTAGAAGAAAAGTCAGCCAAGAGAATATCAGAAGCTAGCCAAGAACATACAGGGAATGGCAAAAGTGATTGCTCAGAAATGAAAGCTGTCATAGAGTTCCAAACTTTTAAAGTGAGAGTAAGAGGCTGCCAGAAGTCAAGCTGAGTTTGACCTTGTAAAGGAAAATAATCCAAGTAGTAAAAAGTTATTTATCCATTAAAAATAAAAGAAGAAAGAAAGCGGGGCATTATGCAGTAAGCATGAGCTTATGATTAGAGCTATCACCCCAAGTTTATTTAGCCTTCATATTTAGCACAGCTGGTGATGTTGAACATGGAATCAGGATTAAGAGGGCCAAGTGAAATAGATGTATAAAGGTGGAAGTTCTTAGAGTGAAAATTCTTACAGTGAAATAGATGTATAAAGGTGAAAGTTCTTACAGTGAAAATTCTTACAGTGAAATGAAGGCAAAACCTAGAAGTTCCTTGTGCTCAAGTTTGTGGGGAGATGATTGGGATAAGTTGCATTTTAGAAAGCCTTGTAGCAAACATTTCAGAACAAATAGAACGCTATCAAAATAGAGACAGTATTTAACTGGAGAAGAGCAAATGCTGTAGCCATTTTTCAGAAAGTACAGAAAGGTGGCTCTGGCAGCTTGAAAATTATTACTCTCTTTTTCTGKAGATGCAAGGATGTAGAAGAAAAACTTTTGAAAGAATAATCAAAGGCAGGGACGCAAATGGAAAAACGGAATAAATATGAATGGATTTACAAGAGGTAGAGTATGTCAGACTAAATTAGTATCTGCCTTTGATAAGATAAAAGACCTTGTTAAAAATTTCAGTAGTCTTGTCTCAGAAAGTTGGAGCATGCTAATGACGCTTGCTTGTGACAGAAAGTGGGGAAGCCTTATCATTGCATAGAAGGGTTACAGTAAAATATGGATGACTGGGAGGTCTTGAGTAGTGGAGATGGTTTTATGGCATAAGAAGTTTCACAGTGAACTGATTGATTTGCAGGGAAACACATCTAAGGAGAAATCCATCCTGCAACACAAAATGATGGCAGTAACCTGCCATGTGATGTGGTTGTGAGGAAGGCAAAAGGCGTTCTAAATACGTGAAGCAAAATGTTTTTTTGTAATATCATTTTATAACTCACTAAGGAGACTTCGTCTTGAAAGTGTCTGTGGATTCTGCTTGAGACAAATGAGTTTTCAGGAACAGCTGCAGAAACTTGCTGCTCTTCATCTTTTTTTCTTGGTTAATTCTATCATAAAACAGGGGGCTTAAGAAATTTATCTTGTTCAGTGAGGGATGACGAAGTCTGAAAAAGAACTTAATTACATCTTTGATATATTCATAAAGAAAAAGCACCTGAGGGCTAAAGGGCAGCGTTCCACTTTTAAGGTGGAATTGAGCATTTCCAGGCTAGGATTATAGAACTGTAATAGCAGGCAATGACACAGGCAATTCCCTTCTCTTTTTCTATGTTCTGAATAGAATTTTGTATTATCCAAAAGTGTCTGTTAATTGTGTTCAAGGATGGAATTTCCTTTCAGGCCACGAAGAACGTATTTAAAAAAGCACCTGACATTCCTGAAGTTAAATGATACAAAATGATAGCTATTGTTCTATGGTGTCCTTTTTTATATATAGAAGTATTCTAGTGAGAGTGGAAGCTGATTTTGCTCACTAGAATCAGTTCAAGAGTTTTGTCAGATCACTTGGATATTTCCATATAATAAAGTCAGTGTAAGGTGTATGAGCAGAATTTAGCTCTGACAACTGTTTGCCTTGTATTATCACACATGCAGCAGTGTTTTTTTTAGGCTAAGCGCATCTATAACTTTTTCACTTTCTTCTCTGCCGTTTCTGTCTACCTCAGTATTCAGTGCTTAATCTCAAGGGCATAAAATGCTGGTTCATGTTGAAAGAATGTCTTAATGTTCAGACTATGCTGCATGTGGACCTGGTGCATTTTATTTGATAAAATCTCTGTATTTCAAACTTATTATTCATGTTATTCATTTAAAAGCAGTAAACTATGGAAGCCCTTAAAAATAGCGCTATCAAACTCCTGTAAATTCATCTAGATGATGGTCATAATGATAAACAAACATCCCAAGGTTTTACCCAGCTTGTAATCATCTTTACGAGCTTATAATCATCTTATAATTGGATGGACTCTGCCAATTCTGGCATATTTAAATACTTATCTGCTAGCTCCACCTTTCTATGAGTCCCAAGATACCTGTTCTTTGATGTTGACCTGGGAAACTGTCTAGTAGAATTTATTGTGTATGGACTTCTCAAACAGAATACTCAAAAATATTTTAATATTGTATTTTTTTCACAAGGGCAAACCAGATAGAACTCATGAATCCAGGGATTTAGAGCACTCCTGAAAAACAGTAGTTATTAGCTGGTAATTTAGAAATACAGCAGATGCACTAATGAAAATGAGAGTATTTCCTTATGGTATTCAAGAGCATGAGACTACCAGGCCATGTAGCTTTTTGCTCTTCTTTGCCCAGCCTTCTTCTCTGAAGTAGTGGCATAGTTGTATCACCCCTCCATAAATATGGTAGGCTGAGTAAAAATCGTCTTCTTGATGCTTTGCATATTGCTTTCATGTCAGTATTTAATATTATGGAAAAAAACATTCAACTTTGTTACAGTTTTTTTCTTCTCTTGTTATAGCCAGTAAAGCAGTTTCCAGCCTTAACATCTTGTAGATGCCAAATAACTTCTAAGGCTTACTGTTTTTTGAGTACAAGTGCCTGACATGGTTGTTACCAGTAAGCCTTGACCAGTAAGGCTTCATTTACATTAGAAAAAGTTATGTTGCTGACAGTGGTCTTTGGCAAAGGAAGCAGCCAAATTGCATCAAAGACTATTCTTTTAATGTTTTCTTTGTGTAGTATATTAAATGACTTCTCACATTGAATTATTTCTCAAATTATAAGAATACATGGTTTGGTAATTCCAAAGGTAGTGCATCAGTTCCAATAGGTGTTTCATGCTTGTAATTGTTAACTTCATTTAAACATGTATGAATATTTTAGCAAGAGCTCCGTGAATACAGTTTGAATTGTTACCTATAGTTACAGCAGAATAGGGTCAGATAAAGGGTTCTAAGATGTAGAAGGTTTTTATGTATTTTCTTTCCCCTAAAATACATAAACATTTAGGCAGGGAGGGCATGGGTTGTTTTTGAATTGTCATGAAGCTTTATCCCTTATTTTTCACTGGTTATGATTTAAGTATAATTGTTAATTGCAGTCTCAGTATTAAGTAGGGAACAATGATATGGCAGCTGATGCTTCACTGTAGAACACAGTTGCGATACTGAATTTTCTTGGACTTTAAGCAATTATTAAGTATTTAGAGGGAAGACCTTGTGGCTCTGTTGGTTTAATGGGACCTTTGCTATTTGGGAACAGAATGTTACCTTAGTTGGTGATACACATGGGATGATGCTCTCATGCATACATACGTCTGTGACCCATAATGGTGTAGGTCTAGTTTTTGGATTGATAGTAACCTTTCGATGGTTCCTGTTATGAGAACCTAGCCACACCAGTGTTTCCTGTTTGTCAATCAAAATAACTGTCTAAAAAAGGGAGTTTGAAGGGGTTTTTTTGTACGTATTATTTTGTATTAAAGCATAAGCAGATTGACCTAAGTTTACAAATAACATTTAACAATGCAAAAAGATTTTGGAAAAATATTTAAACAAAGATTATCAGTTAAATATTTGTGATTAAGAAGATAATTAAAAACAGCCTGTACAAAAAATAAACCTGTTGAGCAGTCATGTTCATTTGCAGCAAAGGCCACTAACATTTTGCATACAGCAGTAGCCTTAGTAGTTTTATATATATTCCTGTCATTATTTTTTTCTTTGGTTGTTTAGCCTCTGTTTGGAAGTAGAACCATGAATGTCCACTTGAGGCCATATACTCAAAAGCTGTAGTTAAATTGATAAATAATTTCATGTTGTGCTGTACAACTTCAGTACAATCTCAAAATTATTCATAAAACGTACCAAGTTGCTGATATCTTCCAGTTTATCTATGACATCCTTCCAATAATGATGGAGAAGAGGCATTTTGCTTCTTTTGTAAAGCTCAAGAACTCCCAGAAGAAAGGCCAATTTATATTTTTGAAGATGACTAAAAGCAATTTATAAAACATGTAAGAGGTTAGTGGGAAAGGGTTTTTTTACTGGCACTTTGAATAAAGGGATTAAAACAGAAAGACACTGAGTAGTATAAAGCAGGTTGTTCATTCTTTTGACTTAAATTTTGATCTGTTTAAAGCGGACATCTTGTGGTTTATTTATTTTTATTATTTTCCTTGTGCAAAGGGTTACTTGTCCCTTTTTTTTTTAAAGCTTCAGAGAGCCCTTGTTGTTAATGCACGCCCTTGAAAAACGCACATTTCTAGACTTGAGAAATGCGGGTTCAGCTTCCAGGAGCTTGGCGAGAGCGGGGTGGCAGGGTGGCGGCGGCGGCCGCCCCACGGAGGAGAAGCCCCCGCCAGGCCGGGCCACCCCTGCTTTCAGAAGCAGTTGCAGATGGTCGGCGCAAGCCTTGCGCTTGCAGCGTTTGGGGTTCCACGAAGCCATAGGGCAGGTTTGTGGCTTTTTTTTAAGACCTAAGCATTTACCACTGCTTCAGTGGTCCCACAGCGTAACGTTACTTTAGATACACAATTGAACCCTTTCTTTACCATTTTTTGCCTCAATTGACTCCTGATGTTTTCTGAGCATTGTAGATTTTTTTATTTTTTAATATAGTCTCTGGTTGTCTTCTCTTTCAGTTTTTTTCCTGTATTGATTCTGGACACTTGCCAGGCTGCAGTTATTTTTATTGACAGCCTAGGACATCATTCTAGTTTTTATCCTTTATATTTGTGCTTTCTGGGGCCATATACTTGACATTTCGCATTACATTTAAAAAAGAAAAAAGAAGCTTTTTTCTAATTGGCAGTTTATGAGTTTCTGTCATTGTTTTATGTAGAAAGTACTTGTTACTTGGAAGATTGAAGAATTTACTGTGTTCTTTTTCTTTTTTTAGCTGAGTTAATTTTGGTACAGTATTACCCTTTTCTTTTGGTCCTTTATTTTCTGTTAATGATATGTGTGTTCTTTTTCCCATGAAAGCATTCGTTAATTTAAAAAGGGTTTTAGTTTCTCTTTCCATTTTGGGAGGTTCAGGTTTCAAATACAGTGGGGGTTTTTTGAATTTATAGACTATATATATGTATTCTGCCTGTAAAAGTTAAGCAATACTGTATTTTGCATCTGTGTCTGTTAAGCTGTTGATAGCGATTCTGGTGTGCTTTCAGAAATACGCTTGAATTTTCATTTTTTTCCCCTCATTAATTTCTGCTGATTTGCTAACTAGAAGTTTTTTTCTTTTAAGGGAGAATGTTAGTTAAAATGCTGCAGCTGGTGTAACTGGCTATAATTTTCTCTCATCTATGCTTTTTTTTGATATGACATTGTAATGAAAATGAACTAGATGACCATGGAAACATTTGCATTTTTCAGATTTGAACTGGCTAAGCTTTGTAAATACAAAGCAATTTCATTCATTGTCAGTTTGTTCACAGGTACTTCTTCACTTTGACTGATACTGTTTATTTCCTGACTCCTTTTGAACATCACGCATTGGCTGTTTTACTCTATCAGAACACTTCATGTAAATCTTTCTTATTTTATTTTGTTTGAATTTTATACCAAGATCTTAATTCAGTCTTTTTATAAGAGATATAGCTCTAAATTTTATTTTTCTCTCGTTCTCTCCCTCTCTCCTTCTCTCTTTCTCTTTTTTTCTTTCCAGAAGTGATATATGCAATTCCTTACCTCTGAACCTTTGCTTGGGTGCTTTTTTACTTCCTTATCTCAAGCTATAAAATGAAGCATTGTTCTTTATTCTAAGGTAATTTCAAAATACATGATGTAAAACCTTATGTAGGTTGTTAAGTATAAAATGACACTTCCTGGAAAAGCGTTAATTCTGAGCAATATCAGTAATTTATGGTTCCATAAGTGAGCAGATCTTATTATTAATTTAAATACACATGTGTTAGTAAGCAAAATTGCCTCAAGTTTTCTTACTGAGCAACTATTCTTTTGGTTTATATATATTTTTTAAGTTTATTGATTAAAAATTATAAAAAATCTTTGAGTTTATACAGCTTCACATGCATAGAGGCTCCTCTGTGAATTCTGTTCATTCTCTGGTTGCTCTTTTTCTCTCCGTGGATCTTCCTGTCTGATCTAACTCTTCTTTGCTTTTGATAACTTGCTTCTTTATTGTGTGAGACAACAAAATAAAGATATGTCATATGTTTCGCTGCAGTGTTCCTTAAACCTCTTCTAGCTGTGGATGGCACCTGAGAGAAGAGGAAGTATTTTCTCAGGGCCATGTTGGATGAATATCTGTTTTACCTGGCTAACTCTTACGGGCAGGTGTGCTGCCAGATCATTTTAAAATACACACTTGCGCAGCCAAAAAAGTAAGGATAAAAACACATAAGTAAGGATAAAAAAACACATTTATTTGCATATGCAGATATTTGAATAATAAAATGTTATAGTATTTATCAGAAAGCTTGGAAAGAGAAATTATTGTCTTAAAAACTCAATAATTTGGTTTTAGATAATAAACATAATGCTTCCTAGGATTTGGAGCTTGCTTTATCTGCAAGAATGTCTGCAATGCAAAGTAAACCTGCCAGAAGGGTGTAGCAGCAATGGCTCTTAGGGGTATGGTGTGACTTCTCTCTGGTATAAGGTATTTTTTGTTCTCTTTTAAACAAGACAGCTACTATAATCATGAAATACAAGATCAAATTCTTTTTCTTTTATTAGCACTGGAATTCCACGATACAAATCCACTTGGTGACTTGCTGAATAATAGTTGTCTTTTAATGACTAGCTTGAATTACTTCACTCTGAAAATGAAGGTCAAAATTTTTGTTCCCAGTTTAGACCTCAGACTTAAGTAAGTTCCTAAAGAGGAAAAAATACTATTGTAAAGCAAATTACATATAAAATATCTTACTTACTCTGAAATATCTTATTTACTCTGTTCATGCTGTTACCTGTATCTGTGTATTTGGTGCAGGTATCAGAGTGTTATGATCAGAAATAAGATATTTTTGGTACTCTGACATTGTCCAACCCTTTGTCATGATACTATCATGAACTCGATCAGTAAACTAACTTCTAGCACCGATAGCAAATTTTCAGTAGTTACAACACCAGCTTTTTCTTCTGCGATTCAGTTCACTGACCTTGCATGCAAGAATTCCTGCCAGCTCATGATAGGATATCAAACATGTGGTGATAGCTGAAGGAGAGGAAGTACTGAGTTTGTAATGGCATTCAGTGCCATAATGCATCTGAACTAGTGTATCTGCAAACTATACTGTATCAGTTTGGCAGAGGACAGTCCTGGAAACTGTCCTTACAACACAACAGTGTCAGGTCTTCTGTAGAAGTTGGCTGGCACACAGGGAATAGAAAATAAAGTATTAGCATACATTCAAAACAGAACAAGTGTATAGACATGGTGATGACAATGATTTGAAGTGCACAGATAGTTTTTCTGATCTTATGCTGCCTTTAGTAGTGACAAATAGGACAGGCATGAGGATAACTGCAAAACTGATATGCGTCACAGGTATGTGGTAGCAGGTAAAATCTAAGAAGCGAATGAGAGTGGGAAAATTTGGAACATACAAGACTTAGTGATGCAGTACTGCAAAATCATGTGGAATGGCACTTCATGTTAAAAAAATTGTCAAATTGAGATGACTTATGGGAGCTTTTCTTAAAAATGAAAGCGTAATTATGACCATAAAAGCTGAGGAGGAGCCTCTCCATGAATTGCCTCTGCAGTTGCCGATTGTGCTAAAAGCCTATCGATGATATTGCTGGATATTTTTCACCTAACATCGTAATGACATCCACTTCATGGAACTGAGTGTTTTCAACAGATGTTTTTTTCAGTGATATCCCAGCAATGTAGAAGTTGTAGAATGTGGACATGTCTGTAGAACCAGGTCAGTGATTGAACAGTATTTTATCTATTTTACATCTCACCTTACAGCTATACTGAATCTGCACCACAGACACATTTCTTAATTTCACAGCATGGTTAAGGAAAAATTTATAGCTTTGTCTACAATCTGCTGAAAGTTTCAGCAACTAATCAGCTAGAAGACAGCCAAAAAAGGAAGCGACAGCAAAATAGCTGTGATGAAAAACCCAGATCTGAGGATTATGTGGTGTACCAGCCTTTATTCTTTGCTCTGACTGTATTCCCAAAATATCAGGTCCTGGAAGTTCCAGTCTGTTCTGCAAGGAGCCTAAATCAGTGGGCTGAAAATGTAGTCTGCTCTCTAAATATAGTTACTGCTGAGATGATTCTTTCATCCAGTGATGAGCACTGAGTCAGAAAGTGTCTACTTCAGGTAGATCTCACAGTAACGAAACAAAAGCGTGAACTGTTGTTTTGCGAGAAACAGCTTCGCTATCTAGTAGTACGCAAAAGCCACTTTAATAAGATAGTTAATGATTTAAAGTTCCTAACTTTCAGTACTTTTGATGTATTATGAGAAAGAAAATCCTGCATTTTGGATGACAGTTTCTAATAAATGGTGTCAGCTTCATAAAAGAGACTATGGTGTCTTCAGCTGAAAGCAGTTCCTGATGAAATTAATCACCAGTCAGCAAGAACTGCTTTGTGTGATCACATCACAACTCTGCAAGCTGATCAAAAAGATGTTCGGAAAGCCTTTGCTGCTGCTTAACAGGTTTGTCACTTAGTGACCTTGGAGTGCATATGCATCACCTCACAATGGCTGGGAGGTTTTTTTGAGGTGCGTGGGAAATCTAGAACCAAATTTCATAAAAACTTTGGTTTGTAAATGCGATTAATAAAATAACTTGAAAAAAGATGATCATCTTTGGAATATTTGCCTAGGAAGGGGATTCACACCTACCTCCATCATCATCTGGGAGAAATAATACCTACATATTGTGCTGTAGGTTAAACTGCATAGAATTTTTCTTTCCTCCCTTCTGTTTAACTTGGGTCCAGAATAATTATTTACGCTGAAAGAATTTCCAGGTCATGGTACTGAAAAGAAAAAGCAAGCATGACTGTGATTGTATAGCTTAGTATTTAGACTGTTTCCCTTCAACACTAAGGTCAGCCTTGGGATCTGAGACATGCTGAAAGACTCATTAAAATGAAGTATATAAGGAGCTATTAGATAAAAAAGGTTCTTTAACCTAAAGAGAATGAAATGAGTGTAATTACTACTTGGCCTTTTATGTAAAGTGTGCCACTGTCATCTCTTCCTCTCCTGGATAGGTTTTCAAGAAGAGAGTTAGATCTTTTCCATTCTTTCAATAAAATGCTACAGCCACCTACCTTGAGGAGAGAGTTTGAGGCTTTGAGTGCTGAGTAAAAGGAGGCATCTGGTTGCAGCTGTTATTAGGGATGTGAGCTCTAAAAGAACAGTAAGTCAGAGAGACCGTGGTGCTTCATAAATTGATTCTTGACTCTGCGGCAGGGCCTTGGTCACCGTTTATGCTTCCTTTGTGGAGCACTGCCCACAAAGCAGCTTATCTTCCCTTAGGATTTTATGGTTTTTTTAAGTGCTCAACTACAGGTTTTTAATTTAAACAATACCTAAATGTTATAACCTGTTTTGACCAACTGATAAAACCATAAGTACTTTACTGGATGTAGTCCCCGGTTGGTGATAATAAATAGGAACGTGTTTGTTTTTCAAACCAGACTCCAGAATTCCTTTCTGGGCTGTTTCAATAGAATTGTCAATTGAAAACTGACTTTTTTTTAGGTTGTCTCTCCTGCTATGTCATTTGAAAGAGGTAGCTGAGAGGTGACAAAGAGCAACATGTAGCTTTACTACTGTAAAGCAATTTGAATGCGGAACATAATACCAAGTAAAGTCCAATAGATAACACAGTAGGAAGAGAAACAGTCAGAGGAAGATGAAATAATTCTCAGTTATGCAACTGGGATCAGTGGAAGAGATAGGAATGGAAGAGAGACCTTGACATTTTCATGCCAGGTTATAAAACTTAGATAACTGCTCTTTGGGAATCTTATGATACTGAATTGATTTCATAATACTGCAGTTCAGAAGGAAAATAATGTTTCCATTTTAAAATGCATGGTCATTGGTTTACAGGTAAACCAACGCTTTCAGTGGGAATTAAGATCTAGATGTTTTGGGGAAATCTAAGTCTAAGTTATTTACTTAAGAGTACAGATGAAATCTGTGAAAAAGCCAGGAATTGCAACTTTTGAAGTGCTTGTCTCATGTCTGAACTGCTAGTCTATTCTCCTTCACCATTTTGATTCAGGACAACTTCTGTGCAGTTTTCAGCATCTCCCATCTCCAAAACATACATGACTCATTTTATTGGCTCTTCAGTAACTGTGAAAAAAGGTTTCAGAAATTAAAAAAAGGTGGGTGATGTACTGTGGACARAATTCTACCTCCCATATAACTCTTGCTGACATGAGTGGGTTTATTGTCAGTGATATCTTTGGCAGAACTGAAACTAAAGTTAATATGGAGGAGATAAAAGAAGACAGCTTTAACCTGCAATTGAGGTTGCTAGTGTTTTTTATGATAGTGCTAACTTTCTTCTCAGCAGCAGTCCAAGGTGACTCAATACTTGTTTGAAAATATCAGCTGTCATGGCTGTAATTATATGCTTGGCCAATAAAAGTAGGAAACAAATTACAATTCTCAGAATCTTTACTCCTTTCCTTTGTATTACAGTATCAAGCTATCAAGACATACAGGAAACGAAAGAGGTTTAAAAGTGGAGGGAGTGTCATGGGGGTATGTGTATACATTGCTGCAGGCAGCAGTATAAATTAGATGTACCTGAATTAGAATTAAAAAAGACAGGTTGGTACCAAAAGCAGTCTAGTTGTAGCTGTACGGCACTCAATAAAAGACTAATTTGCCTTCTAATGTAGCCATATACTTAGTCTTACTTAAATATTACATAAAACCATTCGGCGAACCAAACAAATTCTCGTTGCTGAGCCTGTCTGAATGGTAATCACTGGTGCATGGATATAGAATTTTCTAATAATTTGATATTCCTCACTACAAGAGATTGTGAACATTAGCTGAAAATTTTTTTTGCGGAGTTGAAGTTGCATGTTGATAAAGTCACACCATTCTCCTCCACCCAGTCCCTCAAATATGTATTAATTCTGTGGATTCATTTATAGATCATCTAAATTTTTAGAAGAATCCAATATAATAGAAAAATAATACAATACTGTTTTTTGTAGAACTTACTTGATGGTTTCAAAGCATTTTACTTAGGGCAGTTCAAGGATGTAGTAATAATTTTTTAAAAAGCCTCCGATTTGAAGACAAAATTCCTTCCATGATTGAATTGATAATCTAAGATCCTGCCTGCACAACTGAATAAATGCATGTTTTTCTCTGTATTGTCAGAGGCCATGACTGGGGCATAGTGTGGGCAGACTCCTGGCAAGCTGTTTTTATAGAATCAGGTAGAATAACATTTAAAGAATCAGAGATTTTTCTCTTGTAATTTGAGATGATTGATTAATCTTTATGTCATGCTACCTCTACAGCTATATGTTGTTATACTTCTTTTACATGCGTTGACTTTTTCTTTCCCATGGTGTCTTAAAGCATGTTTACATAGCAAATATTGTGACTCTTCTTGTGCTGACTTATGACTGAAAGCACTGGGAAGCGTGAGGCAGGGAAGTTGAGCTAACCTGATGAACAAAATTATTCTATCTCATTGATGAGAAGTCAGTGAGGCTTTGAGACTTTGGTAAGTGTCATACAGCATGAAGAAATAATTGCCTAGGTTTTTTTGTACTGCTGTGTGCTGCAGACTTTTTTTTTCCCCCCCCCACTGATTTCTGACACAGCTGTAGAATCACAGTCAAATCCTAGTGTTTAGCGAGACCCAAATTACCTTGTTCCCCCAAATGCAGTGAATTCTCATTAGCCAAAATATAAAGGGCCTTTTTTTCCTCCTCTGTGCATATCTTAAGAAAGTGTATGCCTTATTATGTTCCTTAAGTAGTTTTCAGAGTGCATTATGTAACCTCAAGAGTTTTTTGTTTGAATTTGCACAAGATATTTTGCCTTTATGCATGGTTATCTTGCTGCTGTATCAAACTTCTTTCTGGTACTGCAAATTATGGAATTAGTACACTATATATATATATATAATAGCATAGGACAATTAGAGGTGATTTAGGACTACTTACATTGAATGCAAAGCGTAGCAAAGCTGTTTTAGCTCATATTCCTAAAGAAGCCCCCAGAATTTTTCTAGTTGCATTAGGTGATGCTCTTCCTAAATTGCAAAGCAGCTTACAGGATTGAGCCCTGAAAAGTATTTCAGATACTAAGAGCTGGTGTTTTCCTTCCCAGGTCTTTTCAAAAGCCTTCAGAAATCCAATCTGAAGCACGGAAAAACAAAACTACCATAGTTTCTCACAGTGCGGAGTAACATAAATGAATCCAATGCATTTCATGCACTGTAGTGATGTATTTAAGATAAATGAAATCAACCACCCAAGTCGGGCCCTGGTGCACAGGCTGGCTTTGCCGCTCACCTGCCTCCCCATTGTGGGAACCTTGCGCCCAGGCTAGAGGTCAGAAATTCTGCCCCATCTGTTAAACAGTAGATGCTTGGCAGCACCTTACCGCGTTTTCCAGAAAGCCCCTCTTCCACCTCTACAGAACAAAATGGTCTTCTCATCCCTGGACTCCTGGTGGAAAGGGAGGAAATTTTCTGAGCTACAGGTAGAGCTGCTTCAGTGGGATCTCAGCGCTGCAACCTTCTGTGCGCAAAGCTTGCCCAGCAGATGCTGTGCTGCCCTTGGGCATAGTGGGAGGATGCCTGTGTCAGGGAGGAGGGCGATATATTCTTTCAGTTACTTTTTTAGATATTTACCTTTTTCCTGCTTTTTGTTGATTATTGCCCTCAAAATCCTTGATTTCCTGTTTGTATAAAAACCTGATTTTTTTCAGATTAATTGACTGTGTGTATATAGACAAGTCTTCAGTTAAAAACCTTGTCTGCAAATAAGTATTGGTCATTTTTTTTGCCTCAAATTCAAATTGCCCTGTGGATTGATACTGCAAATTGATACATGTTGTGCAATATGTGCAAGAGGAAAAAGTGAGCAATGCCAGGAAGACTTTAAGGCCAGTTATATTTATTTTATTTGCCAGTTGTGTTTTAATTTGTTCCAAATGATAGTGTTCTTTTGTGGCTGAAACACTCATGCCTTTTAGTTTGTAAGATAAATTCAGACATTTGCTGAATCATGGCATCCAAATCAAAATGTGCAAATTTCAAGGACTGTACTTAGTGATACTGAAGTCCGTGCATATGAATTAAACAGTAAAATATGCAAAATATTTTGCTGTGCTTTTATCTGACTATATTTTTATGGATTGCAATACCTGAAGCTCTAAATCATGAAAAATTTATCATCAGAAGTTTAGTTTTGTTGAGTTTGCGTATTTTCAGTGCCATTTGTTGCAGAACTGAACTTTAGACCTGTAGAGGCCTAAAACTCGTATGACAGCCATCTCCTTGGTTTTACAGACTTTTCATATTTCCTGTTATTCCCCTACTGTATGTCGCCGATTTATCTTATCTGATAGCAATGCAGTAAAATATTCCTTGTGAGCTCAGAGGGAGTTTGAGTTGCACAAGGACTGAAGAATTTGATTTCATGCTTGTGCTTGTAGTTGTTTCAATTAAAAGAAGTGTCTCCTCCGGCTGCATGTTGGACTTGCAGTATTCTGCATGGACAGGCAGTATTCATGACCTTACAGTTTAAACATTAGAAACGCTGTTCTAAATAATCTTACTCTACTTTATGTAAAATGAGTAAATCTTAGGCTTATCTGAATAGCCACAGTTCAACTTCTTCTCTTCTATGTCCGCATGATACCTTCTAAATTTTTTAAATTACTTATCACTCTGACGACTTCCCTGTGCTTAGTCCGGTTACCTTGGAAACCAGTTTACCCACACATCTAATCTCTGAACTGATGAAATAATATGTACTGATTGCAACTCAGGTTGAAGAAAGCTTTCTCCTGTCTTAATTGAAGAATGTTAATCTCTCTGTTCCAGAAGCCTTAGAATTTCTGGATTTTTTTTTTTTTTTGGTTAGGTTCAAGTAAAATGTTGTGCTTATAATTACTCATACTAGTGCTAGAAAATGTGGTAAAGAGGATTAACATTATCATAGATTTTTAAAAAGATGAAAGTATCTCTTATGACCACAAGCAAAACAGTATCAAGAGGCACAAAGCTGTTTGCTAACGTCTGAGGTTAAGTTATGTGACTGTTGAATCGATGTTGTAGCAGAATTTAACTACATAATGGTAGCTCAGCAATGTCTTGTTGTACTGCTGTGGAACAGCTGTTGCACAGTGGCAAAACAGGAGTTGAACAGATAATGATAATGCCCCAAAGTTGGTGAGGTGAATGTGTTGCGTTATCCTAATCCTCATCTCATGAGTTCTGCAGACCAGACTTCCTTGGAATTGATTCTTCTGAAAGCAGATTTTTCTAGTCTTTAATGGCATAGGAAAAAAATATATAAGAATAACATGCTACTTTCTTCCTTTTAGCTTTTCTTTTGCTTTTAGTTTTCACTGTCTGCTTGATGGTCTTGTGTTCATCATCACACTATTATAATTTCACTTTCTAAATTACATAACAAATGAACAATAAAAGTTATTTCCAATTTTGCGGGAACAATAGAAACACTGATTTTTCTCCTTACATCTTGGTAGTTAATGATATCAAGATTTATTAAACTAGGTTTTTTTAAGCTATATATGGAAACTTGGAAATCAGTTGAATAATAGTTATTCTGAAAATCAAAATAATATTTTGTTTTCAAGGTAAACTTATTCATCTATTATTTCTAGCAGTGGCCTTTCCTGAAAATTAAACTATTGATAGGAGAAAACTCTCTCTCTCCCACCAGACTTTGTTGTGGTATCAGACATTCTAGGCAGAACTATCTACGTTTTTGTGTTCTGAAGTACTTGATATGATGCTTTTTGACAGTTTATATACCAAAATCATACATTGTGTGACTCAAATGTTTTTTTTAATGTAGTTAAGGAGACAATTTTAAGTAGCTGCTGAATTGTTGCAAAGACTATTTTATTTACAGTGGTACAATAAATAGTTCGTTTACTGTTTTCTCGTTCATGTTTTTTTCTGTTATGGGCATCTGTTTCTCCCTTTTTCTGACACATTCAGGTCATTGAAACATTTCCTGAGGATGATCGGAGCTTTCAAATATCGTTAAATATGTACATGCCAGACTCAGGTAACAAAGTGGCATCCGCAAACTTTTGTTAGAGTCAGAGAGTTTCTAGAATTTTTTATGGGATGTTTCACCAAAAAACTTGACTAAGTTTAGAAAATGCTTAATTGGGAGGAAAAACAGTAGCAAGCAGGATTTATAGTAATTAGCTGAAAAGAAATGCAGACTTTCTTGTTTGGTAAGTCTACTTATGATTACATGTTAAGATTCTAATAAGTAGGACCGAAGATTTGGGTGTGGGATTTAACAGGAAATCTTTATTGATTGTTAGAGTTCATAGAAGATCTCTTGAAATGTTAGGATGTTGATGGAAGGTATGTATAGTATTTACTGTGGTGAATCACTTCTTATTTTTCTGCTTACCTCCAGAAGAAAATAAGTGTGTGAATCACATGACTTCTAGTTCTTTGTTACTTGGAAAAAACTGTGTTCCCGTTGCTCTTTCTTTGCCGTCTATTGAGGCCTAGAAATCAGAAAAAAACATGCTTTGTACTGAAATGATAATATACTGATTTACACTTGGTGTAAATTTGCATTAAAGCAGATGTAACTATGTTAATTTGTATCTACTGGAATAGTATCTACAGATGTAATATTTTCCAGAGCTTTAAAAGCTTTTAAAATAAAATGACGGTTTTGAGCATTTCTGTAACTTCAGTCTAAATGGGTAGCAACATTTTTGTACCTACCAATTCTGTAGAAGTGTAAGGTAGGTAGACAGTTGCGCCTAGATGACATGCCAGTGAATATTGTTGAAAGCACAGCTATCAGGATAGTGAGAAATTACTGGATAGACTTTCACAAGAAATGAAGATTATATTTGTGCCGCTGATGCAAAAAGCAAGTGTGGAGATAGTTGATAGTGTGAAAGCTGGAGATGTGGACAATACAGAAAAAGAAGAACCAGTTGACCTATAAGAATGATGCAGCAGACAGGAGATTAACATCAGTCAAAAGTGAAAGTCGTGAGCTTTTGGATTAATGACTGCTACCTCCTGGAAGTTCAACACTTAAAAATGGCTGAGAAGGAGAAAATATCTGCTGTTGATCATGGGATTAATATGGTTAGTCTACTGATGTTATGTAGCCATGAAAAAGCAAGTTTGTATTTAGGGATATATGGTGAGGTATTTCTAGTAGAGGTAGTGAAGCACTGGGAAAACCTAACCTGAAAAGCTCTCTGCTATTCTCATGTCTTGCATTTAAGAAACTTGAAATTTGTACTGGAACAGGTGGATAAGAGCTGACAGTAATGGGATCCAGCAGAGCCATGAGTGAATCTTCGCATTAGAGTAGAGGCATACAAGCCAAACTAATTTTAAGGAGGACTTCAATAAAATCATGAAAGAGATTATAAAATATGATGTCTGCAGTAGCAGGGTTTGGCTGAGGATTAGAAGGGCCCTCCTGGTTTATACTTGTGTTACAGTGCCCTAAATTAAATCTCTTAGGTTTTCTTCATGTGCTGGATCAGCCCAGGGACAGAAGAAATTAATGCTTGCAGATGCATGCTTTTCCACTTCATTTTGGCAGTTTTATCATACGAGATCTTTGGATTTTTCTGACATGTTAGAACTGACAAATGTGTCAGCTGTAAGATGCCACTGGTATCGAGTATAGTTCTGTTTGCATAGCTAAGCTCTTTCTGTGAGCAACTATAGCAGAGTTACCCTGCTTTCTGTCAGAGAAATTGATATAATTGAACTTGAGAAACCTTGAACCCAAGACTTCGATGGGGATTGTGCCAGTGGAGGTTAACTGAAGGTACAGGGATAAATACTTCAGAGGACAGCTGGGCGCTTTGCCTTGTTTTGCTGCCTACTTGATCATATGCATTTTGGGGCTAATATATAATGTAAGAAGCCAGCTTTCCATTGGGATCAGCTTATTCACAAATACTCTGTACAGGTGGTAGATAAGCCTCAATAATGAGAAAAAGAAATCCTATTAGTATGGAAGCAAGAAGTTTTTTCTCCACTGATATTTCAAATTTCTCACATTTTCATGGGCAGAAATGAATCTAGTATCTCTGAAGTTCATCCAGACATATTATCTCCATTTTTGACTGAGTAGTTCTTCATGTCCTAACCAATCTAGTTTTTATTTTGGATTCAGGTACAGAAGAAAACATCCAAGTGTTACTTAATTAAAAGTAGGTATTGTAGAAAAGTAGATAAAAGTAGATCTGAGGTAGTCACGTAAAGGATTATAATCAATGACAATCCAGTGAATACAGTTGCTGTAATTCATGTCATCCTAAAGGAGATGTCCGAAATAGATAAGCTGAAGCAGATTCTGAGTGGGCCTGTTTCTTCTCTATGTTGACCATGAAGCCAGCCTAGGATAACTAGCTCATCTAAAGATATTTACATTTTAGGTATCTACAGCTAGTGAAGGAAATGTTGGTGGCCTTCAGATGTTAACCGTTTTATCTTGTTTAACCACCTGTAAATCTAGCTTTGCTTAAATCTCACCTTGTGTTTTATCTTTAGTTATCTCCGTGTAAGGAATTGGCAGGGATTTTGCACTTGACTCTCACTCTTGTGAAGCTGTCAGTACGTTGCAGTTATAGGTGGATTCGGTTTCCAGCTTTAGTAGGGAGTCACAAGGATTCCCTGTGTAGAAAAGTTTAATGGGTCTATAGAAGTCCAGTTCATTGTCAGTTTAGATAGCTTTAGTTTTCAGTGTTTTAATAGCCAAATGCTGTGGATCCATGTAGATGAGACTTGGTTTGGATCAAAGAAATCAAGGTCTGTCCTGCTCTCAGTCACCAACTTGTTTAGTAGGCTGATCAGGTCAGCCAAAGTGGACTTTGCCTTTACTTGTGAGTTTTTACTTTTCTGTGTAACCTGACTTCAGATATACCAGAGCTCTGTTTTTAATAGCATTTATTACTAAATAAAATTGCAGATTATAGCAACACCTTTTTTTCCAGGGGTGTTAGATTCAATATCTGGACACCTAAGTACTCAAAATTAACATGTACTTTTTCAAATTGTGTTATTAATGACTCTGTGCCTTGGTTCTGGGTCTTGCATCACAGGTGTGTTGAAAAGATAGTCTGTCTTTTCTAATTTTTGGACCCCACCTGCTATATTCCTAGGACAGGGTTCTTGTTGAAAATGTAGCATTTAGTATATCACCTTCTCATTAATCATCTCATAATATATACACAAGGAACTGGAAGTCATGTTCTGCTGGTCTTTTCTAAATGTCGATTGCTTGTTACTGCAATCATAATAGAAATGGTTTATTACACAGGGTGTTTAACGGTATATTTCCACATGACTTTAAAGCTTCTGGGGAAATGGACATCATTCATTGTTTTTATGAGCAGGTAATTTATAGATATATGTTATAAGATTTAGAAGCGGCATTTGAGAAGAACTGAAACAAAAATCTAGTGTTAACAGGATTATAATAATTTTGGGAGAAGTTTCTCAAGTATTTCACAAGCCTTTCACTTCTTCAGTCTCTAAGATGTTAAAATTATTTTAGGGTGCTCCAAAAACACTGTAAAGCAGGGTGGGAGAGTTTTATCTCTTTTACTTGCATTTGTTTTACTCCTCTTGCCAATGTGCTTTATGTCTGAACTAATCATGTACTGAATTATAGGTGGCTCTGAGGTCAAGCACAGATTCCCGCTCAATATAAGCAGCACAGGCATTGTAAGAAAATGGAAAAACTTAACATACATGAAAATATAAAACAGATTCAGTATAAATCCTGTGTGTGTGTGTGTGTGCGCGCGCGCGCGCGCGCTCCAAAAGGCTGCAAATTTTGCATAAGGAAAGGTAAAAGCCTTAATACTGCCCAAGGAGAGACTATTTAGACCAACTAATGATATGATCAATGTAGAGGCGGTCTGGAATGGTCCATAAATTGCTGTTAGGTTTGTAAAACAACCAGATTGTATTTCTTCACCATATCTTCTAGTGGACATGAGAGTTCTTCTGACAAAGCACCACCTTTGCTTAATTATAATATTAATCAATGATAGTATTAAAACAACGGAGCATTGATCTGAGTAGGGTGAACCATGTTGGAAGCCTGTTCTTTGAAGAATTATGCTGATCTACTTTTAGACAATGATGGAAACACACAATTATTTTAAATATTTATTATTTAATTGTTTTTAATTTTATAGTTTTGCATTGTGAACATAGCTTAATTAGATTTTTTAAATGAAATAATACTTAATTTTTTTGCCAAAAGTATCTCCTTCTTTGGAAAATGGTAATTACTTACCAAACATCAAAAAATCTGCAATTACTTAGTTTTAGTGAAAACAGTTTATAGCTGAAAAGAACTTTTTAGAAGAAATTGAAACATTCAGTCTTGATTTAAAATATCAATGGGAGAATGTTGTATTAATTCCAGACAGAAATGTTTTGAATCAATTTGGCATTAAATCAGCCTTTTTAGTGCCCCAAGGGAGCTGTAGTTAGATGCTTCATGTCTTCATCTTTGCTTGTAGGTTAGGTGGCACAGCTAGACTGTATGTATAATGATTCACCACTGCCAAGTGATTCCAGGTTTGGCTGTAATGAATTGGCAAGTGGGAAGACCAAGTGTCATAGGAGATCTTGTTCTTCCAGGGAATATTAAATCACACATTAATTTTTAAGTGTTAATTTTAATTCTTGTACGTAGGTAAAAATCAGTATGTTATAGCTATTGTTTTGCAAAATCTTCAGTAAGGCAATTTTGATATCCATTCTGTTTCCCAAGGCTCAAAATCTGAACACTCTGCCTAATAGTTAAAAATGTTTTTTGCTGACCTGTGTTTGAGGGTTAAATCGAGCTTACTCTTGACTTGCTGCTTTGATTTCAGGGGTGGACACCAGGAAGCCAAAGTGTCTAGCACAAACTTAGACAAACCTTTTTTGAGAGACCTTCTCAATGGTTCATTCTTGCCTGTAATATCGAATATAACTTATGAAACTGTCAACGTGCAGCATATATCAACAAGCCCATGTATCCAATGGGCTCAACGCCTTTTAATTTAAGAAGGCCCTTTTCAAATCATTTTCCCAATTCCTGCCTTTGTGTTCATCCTGCCTATGTATGAATGATTTCTGTATCCCAGCATCTAGAGTTCTTTCCTGTCCTTAGGCAAATTTAATCAGATTGAAGAATTGTTAGAACATGAGTTCTGGTTAGGTTATTTATGCTGATACTTACTTTACGTTGCACTGGCAACATGAAAGGATAACAGAGCTGGCAAAAATGACCCATCTCTATTAAATGAGCAGATCATATTTTTTTCTTTCTGACATGGTTGTGGTTTCATCCAGCAACTCAAATACAAACTTTTCATTATTACGAGCTTTTCAGCCTCACGGAGACAAGAGGAATCTTTAGCAATGGAGTCAGCGCTAGAAATCAGGTATTAGCCTGGAAAGAATCCTCAGTTTATCTGGCCAATATGTATGTCTCAGTTGAATATAATCTTATTTTCTCATTAATATAAGAAAATAAATATGAGTTCATATTAGTATAATATGAACCAAGTTCATTCTTAGTTCAGGCATTTCACAGTAACTTTTCCTAACAAATTGTCTCATTAAAGTTAGTAAATAAGAGCTGTTCCACTTGGCTACATTCACCACTGGTTGTATTAAATAACTAATTAGAAGCACAAGCCATTTCATAAAAAATTTACACTATCTCACAATTCCATAAGCCAACCAGTCTGACAATTTCTTTAGCAGCAGTGAAGTAAAATTATCTTGAATCACCAGGAAGACACTACATTTGTTATATAGTGGGTTCTAATGGTTTTGTCAATGAAATATTTTGTAGGTGAGAATTCATAAACATCATAATGTCTGCATATTATTTCACCTCTCTGCAGTTATTTGAAAGGAACATTCTCCTTTTCAGTGAATGAAAATTCTAGCCTAAACATTTGAATTCCTGTCATTTTGCTAGCTTAAGCTTTTGTTTGGATCCTTTTACTGATGGATTAAGCTAGCAGCTGCACTTTGATCACAGCATCTATGCCCTTTATTTTGACTTGATGTTTCAAAATGCGCAGTTTGTGAAAGGTCTGAGCAAATGGATTTCTTTGTTTGTCTTGTACAAAAGAAAGCAGTTTGAAGACTATTAAGTGTATTACTGTGCTACTGTCAATGCTGCTACAGTTCAGGATGCATCATTGTTTTCTACTATCGGTACATGGATGCGGAGTTCTTGGGAAATGATGAGAAGCATTGCTACCTGAGAGAAATCATAATTTAGTTGTCCATTAATGAAAGGGACAGATTTGGAGTAATTTTGCTAACTGAAGTGCTCTAGGTAAGAGTGACAGAAAATATAGGAGAATTTTACTGGTGACATTCTTTTGATACACATCAGAAGAAATGAGAAGCAAAAGAAAAATAGTAGTCATCTACAGATCAAAAAGTCTAGAGGGCAGTGAAAAGAAGAGTTTATAGACCAACTTTGACAGTTAGAAAAACCAGAGGGTTGCCTGTATTGATGGGGGAGTTTATGGAATTTATGTGTGTGTGTGCACAATTTCCTTTATCAAAGAGAGTCCTGAGAGGCTCCAATTAGAGAAGCATATGCAGCTTGCTTGTTAGGAAGCATGGGAACAGCATAAAGAATAGCTTGTTACTACAGACTGTGAGTTATGCTACCATGTAGATTCAGCAAAGTGGATTTGGGTTGATGAATGTGAGGTGAAATGTCAGATTTAAGAGTATCAATTCTTGGAGTTGGGCACTTGCAAAATTTAGTGGCTTAGGTGTATTAAAACAATTTATTGAGAATACCAGTGTGGAAGAAAGCTGGGAGAACCTTAAATGATTTATTTGGTGATTAAGGCACAAATGCTGACAGTTTATTTGAATGAAAAAGTTGTAAGAAGAGACTGATGATAGCCTTCCTGAGCAATTGCATGAAGTTCTCGGTTTAGAAACCAAGCCTAAGATGTTGTCTCTCCTTAATATAAACTACTGAGGGGTTTCTTAGCTACTTTCCACCATGGCAAGTAATCTCCACAGCTTCTTCTTTGTTTCGTGTTGTTTTGTACTTTTTTTTTTCATAACTTGTGATTGGGCATTTTTCAGGGCTTTGAGTGTGTGTTATTCTGGTTGTAAAGCATGATACAAGCTTATTACATTACAGAAATTAATTTTAATAGGTCTGTTTGACAATCTTTAATATTACCATTAATGTATGTAATTACTTCTTGTATGTTTTTTTATTGTTCTGGACTTGTGTCCTGCATGGATATAGTTTATGGTGTGGCAAATTAAGTTGTACAAAAAACAGTCAAACACAAGCAGACTTAATTGCTGATGCTTAAATTTCACAATACACAATTCACTAGCTTTTAGAATAAGTAGTATGGTTTACTTACATATTAACATCTAGGGTTTTAGATTTGTAAACCCCTGGGTTTGGTTTATTTCTATAATTGACAAAATAATTGCAAAAGATTGTGAACATTTGAGTCCTGTAACAGTAGGCTAGTACATTATTAAAGGAAAGTATTTGTAGAAGACAATTCAGCAGCTATTCACACTTTTCCTCCCTCGCCTCTTTCCCAAACTCCTCTATATCTCTAAGCACTCATACCGTAGAAGTAAAGAACGATTGATTATTCCTAATCCCTCCAGCAACAACTGAATTTTACTCTGCTTGATACCAACGTGGAGAGGATGCCGCCAATGGTCTCTTCATCCCTTCTTTCCCAGCAGCTCACCTGGCTGCCCCTCTGCAGAGAGAGGGGGAAATAGAGAAGATTTTGATTTATCCTCTGTAACAGTAAACTGAATGTTGCTTTTTCTGCTCGCTAGCCTCAGGGATCACTTCTGTTCCTCTAAACTCTTTACAAACTGTTCAGAATATTCTGCATATGTTGCTTAACATAATATGTAATAATTCATCACAGAGAATTCATTAAGTAGAAATTTTCATAGACAAGTAGAAATTTCCTTAAATATTTCTTTTCCTGCCTCAGTTAAGTGTTGATCCTGGAATTGTGGTGAGTAAAAGAAAAAATTAAGCCCAGATAACCAAGCACAAAATAGGGCATTTACTTGTACAATGAAGATGCAAATTCTCCCTCTCCACTTCTAACCTTGATGCCAGTTCAAGTCGAATCAAGTCAGCATTTATTGACTTGCCAGAGTTTACTGACTGAAAACATTACTCTTGGCAAATTACGAAATGGCTAAGAGTATCAGACAAAATAACTGACGCTTCACTGCAGTAATACAGATGACCTAAATACCCAGTTTTAGTGGAGGCTTTTCATGTGTTAAAATAGATCTTCCGATGAGTATAAATTGCATGCAGAAACATACAATGTAGAAATGTCGCTGTAATAAAATATCTAACAATCTTCTGAGGAGCTCTATTAATCAAAAATGTTCTCAAATAAATGTAAAGGCTTTTTTGTTACTAATGTATTGATGGTTATTAGACTGTTGTCTGTTATGACTCCTTTGGAAGAATGTAATTTTTCATCTTTTCAACATTCTGGCACATCCCCAAGGCTATGAAATATCACAGGTCTGTGGATGCAGAAATTATATACATTTTAAAATACTGCTTTCTTCCTCACAATTTCTTTAGAGCATATTATCTCTTTGGGTTTCTTTTTTCATTCCAAGACCTTGTTTGTTTTTCATTGTTTCCAAAATTGAATAGCAGCTGCTAATTTTAAGTGATTCAGTTTTAACATTTTTTCTTTGCAAGAGTACTCCCTTGGTTTCCAGAGATTCTGAGCACCCACCTCTCTTGCTAATTTCAACTGAAGCTATAAATGTTCAGCTACCATGAAAATAGTGCTCAAGACATCTCAAGCAGAGGATTTAAAAAGTGTTACTTCAAAAATCATGGATAGCTTTTGAAAATGTAATCCTATACTTGAATTGCTTTTCTGTATTAATTTTCTCCATTTTAGTCTGTTTGTCAATGTGCTTTGCTGAGAGAATCTGAGTTTGGATGGCAGGTGTATTCCAAGCATGGACTTACCACAGGGGACGTGGAGGACAGGGAGGCAAAATAAACCCGCAGTACTAGCACCAGAGGCCATCCTGTTTGCTCCAGTGTCATCATGACTTTGTGCCCTCTAAGCAAACTGTGGTTGTGTTTGCTCAAATTGATTCAACACAAAGGATTTTTAACATTTGTCTTGCATCCAGAAGAGATCAATGTAAAAACCCTTCATTTAAGATCCCATATTTTAATATCAATGTGTGTAGAGGTGTGAATGGTTCAAATTAGAAGCAGCCTAAGAGTTCTTGGTGAATCCTAGCTATTACAGGCCCTGTATGTAACTAAGAACATTTGAACCAGGGTGACTTTACACTGGAGCAGTTCCAGGGATGAGCTCCTTTTGCAGCTTCACTCTTATCAATACAGAGCGATTTTTACTTGAGCACCGTAATATGGTAGCTTGCAAGGAAATGGCCACTACTTTAAAATCCTGCTTTGCGATGCTGTAGTGTGCCTTCATGAGATGCTTTTAAAGATAGTTGCTGTAGTTACCTAAAAGGGAATTTCAGCAATGGAGCCTGGGCCATAGTTTTCTCTAAGAAGGGTAAGCTGCTGTTCAAGTTATTCTGTTTTTGAATAATTCTTACTAAATTTTCAGTAATTAATTGTACAGAAAAACTACTGAGCAAGAGCATATGTCTGCAAATGTAGTTACATTCATACTTAATACATTTAGATTCATTTAAAATAAAACAAAATTTAAGTGCTAAAAAGAGAAGGAAAAAAAAGGAGAGTTCAAAATGCAAAATTCAGAAACATGAGGTTCAGGGATCAGCTGCCAGGACAGTTGGTCCAATATGGTAGGCTTTCTTCTTGCTTGAAGGTGAAGCAGAAGGGAGGTGATATGACTAGCACTGTATCATCTTTTTTCCCCTCTAAGCATTTCTGAGTCATAAACAGAAATGTTAAACATCTGTAAATTTTGAAATAATGCAATCTTTAGTCACTAAAAAGAATGTTTTGGGAAAAAGGTGGATTTTTTTTCAATTTCACTTCAAATTTCAATTTTCCACATTAAAATTTCTGTTCTAAGGATTGCTGTGTCCCTCCCCCGGGACTTCTAACTTCCATTCATAACCTCTTCTGATGCTCTTTCAGGCATAGGTCTTAAGGAAGTTACTATATCTAGTTACACGTATAAAGTCATACATGTGACACCCTAAGGGAATTTTTAATTCACATTTTCTCATGCTCTGCCCAGCCAACCATAATACTATGGAGAAATATTCTGTTTCAAGTATGGGAATAGAACTGATATCTAAGGACTGATATCTGTTCTTGAAAGTCATCTCTGCTTACGTTTATCATCCGTTTACTGCAATGATGAGGATGTGTATGCATAAAAAGGAGAGTGAAAGCCCATGTTTTCAGCATTTTCTGGTGCCTATGAGTTAACAGTCTGTGGCTGACCATTTTAAAAGCATGCTGAGCTGAATAACTGCAACTGCAGCGCACAGCTAACAGTTATGCAAGTTAATTAATCTTGCCTCAGTTACGATGTCTTCAGCATGTATAATTGCCTCGAAGAAATAACTACTATTATTTTCAGGAGAACCCTTTGTATTATAAAAGTCAAAGAATCTACTCTGAAGCTTGCTCTCACAAAAGAGATTTAGCCCGGATCCCCTAAATGTAAAATCCTGAGGGCTTGGTTCGTATGTACTTTGAACTCAAGTGCATGAGCGGGCACTTGTGCAGGCCAGAATTTCACTTTCAGGTGGGCTCTTGTTTTCCTCGGATCGGATGCTGTTATGCGAGGAGCTTGCCCCATTGCCTAGCTGCCTTGTGAGGATGACTGTCATCACACAGGTGCTCTGGAGCCTCCCTTGCTCCTGAGTGGAAAGCGAAGTTTCACTACAGTACAGAAATTAATTTCTGGCACAGCTAAAGCTAGTGAGATGCAGATAATCTGATGCCAGAGGTGCGAATGCCCAAGCCCTGGGGCTGGAGCAGCGCTGGGGAGGCGGGTGGTTGCGTCACAGGCGGCTCTTTGGCGTGCCCCTGGCGAGCTCGGCATCCCGTGTCCTGCCACCCGCCTGCCGGTTTGGTGGCACCACGCGCAGCGATGCTGGCTATGCTCCTGCGTTGTGTGCAAAGAGCCACCTCCTGCCTTGGGCGCTTGACACAGTAATAATTTGGTTGGAAGAAAAGCAAGCAGGGTTGGGTTCACGTCCTGGGAAGTTAAAAATTCCTTTTGAACTCTTAAAATAAAATTATCTTCTGTTTTACTTTGTGTTTCTTAAATAGAAAATACTACCTAAAAATCACATTATACCACCCTTTTCTGGCTGAAACATGTAAATTTTATTTCAGAGACCTATGGTATCCATTCTTTAAAAAATAAGAGCATTCTTTACATATATTTAAGCACTAGTCTTCAGCCAAAAATAGTATTACATTTGTAGAGCAGTTGATATATTCAGAATTCAGAGTAACCAGGAAAATTTAAAACATGGCTGCTGTGAAACATATATATTATAATATACTACAAACAGTTTAAAATATAGTTGTTTCCAGGCTTGATTTTGGAAATCTAGAGTGATTTAAAAAAAGCCACTAAATTCAGTACAAAAGCTGTAATTGTATTCCCTCTGGAACCAAGCTGGTGTGTAACACAGCTCCTTTTGACTTTTACTATCTGTGGGTTTTAATGTAGGCGGAAAACTTGCCACAAAATGAGAATCGGATAGTACTCAACATTTCTAAAAAATGTTTTTTTTCTCACCAGATTTGCAGCCTACACAGTAAAGTTATGTACTTGCATCATGAGAAAATGTAATTTAGGGAAGTAGGAATTCGCTGAATATAAAGTCTCAAATGGCAGAGGGGGGTACAATTTCAATATGAGGCTTTTATAAAAGGATAAGGGTTTATTAAAGTTGTAGTAATCTCTTATTCATGTGGTTATGTCTTGAATATTTACAAACTGATATAAAACAAAATGTAATATGTGCATACATTTTTCAGTACCAAGCAGCTGGTACCAAATTCAGAGGATAAAGCAGAATAAAAGGAAGAGCTTTTCTGACAGTCCCTTTTGCAACCTCTTGTAAGAAATGGGATCCAAAATAAACAGCGTTACAGAATAGGCGTAACACTACTGGCATTAAAAAAAAGTGCTTTCATTCCCCTCCATTCAACTGTAGTGATAAAGATATTAAGAAATGTAAAACAAAAGAGAGGAATACAATTTAGAGAAACACATACATATTTAAATGTAAATGCTTAAAATTCAACAGAATTGTGAGGGCGGCTTTTTGTTGACAAATGGCAGTATGTTAGAAAATAAATGTCTTATTAAGACTTCGTATTTTGGAGTGCTCAGTGGGTTTAGTTTGATTTTTACATGTTTCTTAGTGTCATCCTCAAATTCTCTGTTCTTCACTATATATGTCGAAAGGGGGGAATTTGTTTTTATTAAACTTGGGACTTGCTGTTGAGTTGATAATGAGCTGCACTGAGGTGAGGATACCCTTAAGCTTGTGTAAGATAAATACTTTTCTTATACCCATTATAAAAATTTTATTAGGTATTATAGGTGAGGTGTTTATGGTGATAGTTATTGGACATATATGTTTATATAGACCCAGTTTAATGGTACGTTTGTCTCATTAGGCCAGAACTCTGTCACAGTAAAATAATAAACAATTGTTGAATTACAAGTATAACTAAATAAAATAGTGGTTCTAAAATTTTGTATCATCATTCAGTTATTCAGAAGTATTCAAAAAAAATACTGAATTACAAAGACTTTGAGGCGTGGAGTATGTAGCGGCTGCTTGCTCCCATGTTTCAGCCCTGTCTCAAGGGTAAGGTGGAGCAAAAGTTCATGAAATTAACTGGTTGCCATAAAAACTGAAGTTTAATCCACATCTTTCTGGAGGAAATGGTGTAAGAAGCAACTATACAGACTGAAGTCTTGCTTGCCTATAATTATTATTTGGTAACTGTCAAATACCATGTGAAATGTCTGTTCTCATAACTCCAAAGTGCAGTTGACAGCAGTATTTTTTTTTTCTGATCTCAACACAGTATCAAGGATTTGTGTTAGTAGAAAGTGATTGCATCTGTTGCTACTCCAAATATTATGTTCTGGTCAAGTCTTGCATGAATTCAGCTCTCAGGTGTTGCCAAAAAGTGCAGAATAGAAATAAAACATTTAGTATAATATTCTTGAATTTGTTTTAGAATGTGAAAATATTCCTTTAAGACTACTGTAAAAGTATCTGTTTGGATTTCTTAATGTTTATTTGCAATTTAGAGACACTCCAATAGGATGAGTATATTTGATGGTAGGATTTCTGTTTCATTGAGAGTATTTTGTTCTTCCTGGACAATCTTGCTGATTCCTTGGAATATTTTTTTAAATATTATTTTTAGATAACTGAATGTTTATTACCACGTATGTCTTAACAGCTTTTACATTTCTTTGATTTATTTTGGTGTGTGTTGTTATCAGAATCTTCATAAATATTGTTTGCAAGAGCTGTTAGGTTGTGTTTTCTCTCCCCCGCCCCAGCTTTAGATGTGATGGGCAGTTTTAAGATAGGTTGGCGACAACTCTTGATGTTACAGTTAGCAGCAACTGTGATTTGCCAGAAATGATACTAGGCAAACTACTTGTAGTTTCTCTTGTCTCATAGATGGATTAAAGCAAGCAGGCCTTAAAGAGAGAATTTCCTGAAAAACATGGTGGAAAGAGTAACTAAGGAAAAGAGAAGTATTTTAAGTATGCTGAACTCCAAAGCTATTATCTCTTTAGAACAGCTCAGCATGAGGAAGTAACTTGCAGTTGTAAAACTAGTTTAGCTTTTCTAAATTGCAATAGATGAGGACCTTCAAACAGAACAGATTGTCAGATACTGTAATTTATCCCCTTGTAAAGTCATACTCTTTTCCTGAATTGTTGATATCTGATCACGATTGCACAATTTTCAGTTTAAATGCCAGGGAAATAGTGAGAAATGCACAGCCAAGGGAAAGAAAGAGTGGGATCCTTTTGGTAACAGGCAGCAGGTTAGAGCAGATGTTCTTCAAGCGTGTCTTGAAATATCACCCAAGATTTAACTTCATTCCTGTGCAGAAATTTGGAGGAGTTGTTGCATTTCATTTGTTTGTTGAAGGTGTGCTAGGTTGTGAAGAAAGATTAATTCTCTGACAGGGAACATCAGTTTTTGAGAGATAATGGAGAATTTAATATTAGAGTTCCTCATGGAGTTTGTTGAAAAGAATAGCAAAAGCATGACAAGGTTTTACTACTTTTTTTTCTTCAAAACTGCCTTTTATTAGCTCTGGAGGTATTATTAAATTTTGGTTTAAAAGGGAGAAAGAAATTTCAAATCAAACTTCCAATTTAAAAAAATATATTGCAAACAATATCCAGAAAATTTTGGCTGGCTCAATGCCACCATGGCTTTCAAGGAGATAGAAAAGTAAAGTAAAGAAAAGAAAAGAGAAAAAAAAGTATTACATAGAATGCAAAGCTAATCTCCAAGAGTAGAGTACAGCTATTCATTATTTTAAAGATTTGACAGCTGTTTTTGTAAGTGATAATTCAGATAAATCAAGTATGCGGTGTTCTTCAACTATTCAGGAAACATGTCCCTGTCTTTCAGAATATCTCCTTTTCTAATAATTACAAAAGCTAAAAATACATCTGGTTGCATATTTTTATCCAAAAAAGCTTTTTTTCAAAATGAAAGTTTGACATGTTCTGTTTTTACTCTGGGAAAATTTCAGATAAGTTCTTCAAAATATATATGAAAATAAAAATTCCAGACTTCTTAATTTCTTTGGAAGTATATCTGGCCAATTTTAGAATAATTAGAGTAACTCTTAGCATAAATCATATGTATTTCACAGACCTTTGTTATTTGACTTGTTCTTTATCACTTCTGGTAGATATTGTAATGATGTACTATAATCTTGATCTTGATATCTTTAGTGTTTTAAAATAGAAAAATATTTTTAATATTTTGGCATAGCAATAAGCAAAAGAAACTGTCCTTTACTGCTGTTTTTCCAAATAAGGCCTCATATGACACTATGTTTTTTCCACATATTGTATAGAAAATTACTCTTCTAAACCTTATGCTGAAAAGAAAACCTCCAGGGAAATACTTAATTCTGTGAGACAGTGTTAGGCCTTCTCAGCACCCACGCGTGTGCTGAGAAGGGCAGAATCGACGTACACAAGAACTGGTGTTCCAGATAACCCAACAGATGATGCAGGGAGTGAATCAGCACCCAATAATGTTTACAGTGAATTGGATGACTGCATTCAAATTCTGAGGTATTGCAATCAAGTAAGTATAACATGGTGAAATATTTTCTCTGAGACGATTCAGATTTGTTGTAATAGTAATGCAGCTTTTGAAAAGAGAGGTGAGAGAAGTTTCTTGCAGGAAAATTTCCAGGAATTATAGGGAATAGTAAATTTGAATAAATTAAGATTATGTTTTCAGAAAAAGGCTAAATAACTTTTTGAGGCCATTTGAAAGAATTTTGTATGAAACGAGAAGTATTCCTCTATGTTTAATATTGGAAAACTTCAGTTGGAGTGCTAAGGTTTATATTGAGAAATTAAGCATTGAAATGTATGTACATGCTCATAGACACACACAGTTGTATATAGCACATAAATACTGAGAGGCTCCATAGAACAAGTGTGTATATATAAATTTACTGAAGCATTAAATGAAATTTACATAAGATAAAGATAACGGTATCTGTTGGCATCTTTTGGGGAAATGTATCTGCTGTTGGAGAACTATGTGTGCTTTATGTTTTAAAACAGGTGAAAAACTTGATAACAAGACCTTTCCGGAATCACTATGAAGGCCTTAGAGAATTCTTGCATTAAACTCAAGGATGTATACTTATCGCTTTAAGCATGGTGAATACCGTATGAAAGGTCCTGACTGTTTTGTCCTTAAGGACATGGGAGCACATGGAGAGCAAATGTCTGTGGGCAAGCCCAGTAGCTGCAGATATTTAAATATGACCCTGCTTAAATTAAATGTGTCCTGTGGACACCACACACAAATAATTGTTTGCCACAAAGTAGTTTTTTAGCAGTTTTGGGGGAAAGGTGAACAGAGAAGTATATTCCCTTTCCTTCTATTTCTTCTATTAACTTTTATATCATTTAGTACAGGAGGCATGCTGATGATATGGAGAAAAATATTTTACATTTTTATTTAAGATATTTATCTTTTGAAATGTAAATCTTTTTTGTGTTGTAAAACAACTTTTTGATTGTCAGTGATGACAAAAATAATTGTATGCATCCATGTGCTTTTCTCTCATTTTTAATTGTAAGCAAATTTGCCTTTAAAAGTATCAAAAGCATATTATTGGTGGTGCTAGGAACAGCGTTGTTAGTGGTCAGTAGCAGTTCAAGAACTGCTTTCATATGATCTTGTGTAAGATTAGAAGATGCAGTCCAAACAGGATTTAGAAAACACTGGATACTGAAAATAAAGCGAAACTGCACATGTGAGCAAAAACCTTGCTGAAAGGCTCAGCTGCTGTCAGAATTTAACCTTGATATTTATGCTGTAGATAATGTCCATTTTTTCCATTTTAAGTTCTGTCCAGGAGCTATTAATTCAACTGTCAAAAGTTGCTTCAGGCTGCAATTTTAGTACAGGTTGTCAAGATGGAAAACCAACAAAAATTGTTTCATTAGGTTTTGAGTTCTAGGAATGTTATTAGAAGACAACTGAGATCAGTACACCTGTAAAGGCTTGGTTGAAACATATGAGAATTATTTTTAACTAAAAAATAAGGTAATATATTTCTTAYGATTTCAGCTAAATCTTTAGAGCACATGCCAAGCTACAAAAAATCCAATATGATGTCAAAGTGTGAGATATTTCAGTGCCTGCTCAGCATATTCTGAGAGGGAAGAAAGTAGAAAAGAGTAATTACCTTTAAGTGAGTAGTCCAAGAGTCCCGGTAAACTCTTCTCGTGTGCTTTGACAATGATTTGTAAGAGTCTCAATGCTAGCTATGAACTTGGTGGGATATAAATTGTTCTTTCTCCTAACTGCTTTATAAATTAAGACTTTGAAGCAGCCTTTAAAAATTTTCTGAAATTTATTTCTGACAGATCGCTTGTCATACAGACAGGCAAGTCTTTGAGGAGCATATATGTTAATAAAAACTTTTTTAAACTAAAAGAGGAACAGTTTTGTTTAGAATCCGTTTCTATTTCTATGCTTTTCATTCTGAGCAGAAGATTTCTACTTTCTTTTGTTGTGGTTATAAGAAGTGATGTACTGTGTATCCTATCTTGAATTATTGACAGAATTGTGTAAGATTTTCTCCTCTTGCCTTGTGGAAGTAGGGAACATGTTCAACATATAGCGTGTATGTCTATCTTGACTAGAACATACACTTGTAGTATAGCCACTTGCAGTCCCATACAGCATTTCTTCCCTGTTAGTCCCATGGTACTCCCTTGCTGTTGCATTAGACTCATTTTAGCCTGTAGCGTTTAGTGCACCCTATGGAGAACTGGTATAGTATCCATTCCTCTATTAAGTCATATATGGTTCTCACGCTGCAAGGAAAGCAAATGCTTGCAGGTCACTAAAACTTTCTTCAATAAGACTGCTTCTGGGCAGAATAAGAGGTGATGAGACTGTTGAGCAAGTTGTTCATTTTAAGTTATATCGTCGTTAATAAAATTCATGTTTCTACAGTATTTTCCATTAGAGATGTTACTTGTTCAGGAAGACAAGTGCTGCTCAAAGAGTGGGTGCTTGGGAGTTTGGCTGCCTACCTCTAGCTTCCTAAGATAGAAGGCGAGACTTCCTGCTCAGCTGGGGGAGTGAGTGACAGGCTCCTCCGAGCATGTATTTAGATTTATGCTAATTAGGTTTCTATTCTGAATTGTGGTCTGGAGGTGCTACTCCTATTGTTTAAGTAGGAAAACTAGCTTGCTAACCTGAAATTAAGTGGTATGAACACCCTTTCCCCTGTAACGTCTTATGAGGAGAACGGGAAAATAATAGGGCAAAAGAGAAGAGTCATGAGAGAAGAGACAAATAAAAGAACAGGGATGAATGGTAGAGGATTACAGAGATAACAGAACTAATGAAAGATGCAGATGAAAGCAAATGAGAGAAGACAATAATAGAAAAGCAGTAGAGGTGAAAAAATAAGGAAACAGAAAATGCATCCACATTTCCTCAATTCTAAAACAAGAAGAATTGCCTTCAGAAGGGACAACTTGTGTTTCTGAGATCTGTGACAATGTAGGAATAGCCTAGAGTTATAAACAAAGGGAAGTAATTTTATCTCATTGGTAAAATTGTTCCCATGCTACAAATTGTTAGGCATTCTTATAAATCAACCCTCTTCTCCTCCCTCTCTCAATTTTCTCCAAAACTTATGCCACACGATCCTTCAAGGTTCCCAGGTGTTACCTGCTACCTTGCTGTATTTCCAGAGAGCTTTGTAGATATCCCTGCTGTGTAGAAGATATTTTTCTTCTCACTCTGGTCAATTCTTAAGTTGTGCAGCTTCATAGGTCCACTTCCAGTTGCTCTGAGTATTTTGGAGCGAAGTGTTGACAACTGAGCATGTGCTAGTGTCTCAGTGCTCTGGTAGTTTTGTGATTCTGTCACACCAACATAAAGAAACTTATCAGGAATCTTAGGTGCAACTTTAACTGTCTAAAATAGACAGTAGTAACACTGGTTCACAACTGAGATTTTTAAAAGACCTGCCGATTTAAAAATTCAGTTGTTTTTAACTGATACCTTCCAAGGGGATTGATATTTTGACTAAAGGTGAAGGGGTAACCTGTGTTTGAACTCAAGAATTTTGATTAGTGCTGCAGTATTTTGTCTTGATTTAGATTTTGGATGGTGTTGGTTGTATCAAGCCACATAAATCAGTTTAACATTGTTCATCCAAATCCTGTTTACACAAGGATTTGGATAAATCCACCATGATCTCCACATTATCATTACCACTGTTCTTCAGAAATCATGCTCTGTGCTGACACATGGATATAGTTCCTGCTGCCGCATAGACTCTAAGGTTTAGTCTGTGCTATAAGAAATGCTTTCCTTGTTTAAGTGTGTTTTAGTCCTGAGCTAGATAAAGGAACTGGTAGGCTCTCTGGAGTTTAATGTGGTTCTTGATGCATCAATATGTCTTCCAGAAATACTGATTCTTTTAATGAAGAAACTCTTTCCCAAGTAGGAGCGATGCTCTGTTATTGTAAGTCTGGAGCTCTAGTGGTGCTATGTTGGTAGGTTTTGCAGACCTAAGTTAGCTGGCACAGTAAGAAGTAGCCATTCCTTTCTTTTCCTTTTCGCTGCTCTGACTGTAGTTTCATTTCACCTTTTCTGGGCTTCGGTTGTGTGCTTTTACCTAGCAGCACAGACTGGCTCAGAGAATTAGTTTGGATAAAAAGTAACCTCACAAAAAAGGAGTTAATTATTAGAGTCTCTTAGAGATTAGTTTACCTGGCATGAAGAAGCAAATTTCTGATCTTTCAGGCTTTTAGATGGTTCTTAATATCCAGAGCATAATTGCAGAAATCAGATGGTGTTTCTGCTTTATCTGCYGGAAACACACAGTATCAGATGCTGCTGATATTAAAATCACAGTCTCTTTTCAGGAAATCTGACTCTGTATCTTTCCAGGCCATCAAATGTTATTTAAAGCACAAGCAGACAGGAAAGGAAAAATTAAAATGGTACAGAAATGAAGGAGAATATTCTGAGCTAAAAGCAAAGATAGCAGACTTCAAACGTGTTCCTGTGAATGTAAAATAGTCATTTTGAAAGCTGCAGTAGACTGTATCCCTTGTTGAAGTTCCTTTGGATTTGTTTCTTTCTAATAAGATATTTTTTCAGCTTTTCATTTTTGTATTAAGTCTTCCAAAAGGTAGAAAAGATGTTACTATGATTAAAGATGTTAATTACTCTCAGTAGGATTTCCTTCTAACCAACACCTTCTGCCTTAGAGTGGTTGTGGCTTTACTTGCTTTCTTTATGGACTTTACATGAGACCTCTGGATTTAACAAAGCTACTAGGAAAGAGGAATGTTGAATGCATCTATTGATCTGTTATCTATATGGAGAGTCTCGTTTTGTTTTACTTTTCTGAAATAATGTCCATTTTTAAAAAACACCAGAGCAGAAGCCAAATATAGGATATACAGGAAGTATAAAAAAGTAGTTTCTTTGTGTTAGAGATGTAATTGCCTTTTGTAAATTGTCAAAACAAGTTTTCTGAGTTGTTTTTGAAATGAAGTTTGAATAATCAGTAAGATGCTTAAACTTCTGCACGTGATGTTTCAGTGCATTGTATAGCAATTAGCTTGTAGAAAAATGCCTTTGAAGAGTATCAGCAGAGGTCATGGCACTTTCCTTTTGTGTATATGTTAAGGAAAAATAATCAAATATATGTGAAATTCATTTAATCTTTTCAAATTAGAAAAAAAAAACCTGTCTGCTTAGGAAAATACAGAACTCATGCATAGCCAAAACCAGATATGTAAGATCTTGAAGGTAAATTTCATGGGAACTAAAACCCCCAAAAGGTTAAATCTATTCTGTGCTGAATTTTTTTTTCTATGCTAACTTTCACGTGTGCCTTTGTTATTTCATTGACATGATGGGAGGTATGAGATCTGCCTGCACTGAAGTACACCCAGCTTAGAATCCTAATTAATTAAAGAATGAACTTAAATAGCACACAGAACTGGTATGTTAATTAAAACATACAAAAAATAAAGGCTGTTTTGGCGAGTGTTTTTGCAGTTTTGCTTCTGAATATCTACAGTGCTAATGCGATTGCTATAATATAGTGACAGCTGTCACAAAGAATTAATTATTCTTTTTCTTTATTCTGTATTTATAATATGTAAGTTGCTTGTTAATATATTTACTCCAGTTTATGGATTCTACTTGCCTTCCTGCCAAAAGTTTAGTAACATATTTTGTTCTGGCAATAAAATCTTGATCTTTCTTCATTTAAGTTTATACTTGATGGGTTCTCTTATCATCTCCTTAAATACAAGCATAGTTCATTGCTAAAGATTTTGAGGTGTCTTTTCTGTTTTGCTTCCTTCTGTTGTGCATTATACTTCCTTGTTCTTTTTTTATCTCCCTTAAAAGAACAGTTGTATCTCTTATCCTTCTCTGGCATGTATTTCTGGTTTTGTGATTTTTTTTTAGCAGCTGACAATAGAAGGAAAGACAATGAAGGGAGTGTAACCTACAACAGCTGACCCTTAAGCATTTTTGTAGCACTTGTAGTAATACAAACTTGGGCTGCTCCTGTGTGTTTTATGATACTGTCTGTCAGCCGAGTTATTGGGATGTTTACTCTGTGATTATATTGGATTTAAACAACAAAGCTTTTGAAAAAGGGATGGGTAGGGGAAACAGTGACTAGAGCTAAGACATTTCTCAGCAAATACTTGAAGATTGAGAGTTCAAGAGAGTCACTGGACTTTGATAAGTTGAAGCTTTCTGCTAAAATGCTGAACTGATTTTGAAAAATTAGAGCTGGTAAAGGAACTTCGATGGAACAGAAAAGAGCACTTGTTCTGGGTTAAGATATTATTGACTGCAGAAAGCCTTTAATGGTGATATTGGTGGCCTGCTGGAGTAGACAGGGTGGTCACATTTACTACTGTAATGTAGATTTTTGTTAAGATAGACACCAGCAGACTGTTACATTGTTTTAAAAATCAATCTTTCTTTACCTTATGCTTTGTTCCTGCTGCTAAGATTGAGCAATACTTCTCTGCAGGCATCTGGTTTGAAAGTAATTGCTGCCCACTGGAATATGGGTAAGTGGGGTCAGTGCTCAGGGATCTGTAGCCAAGGTCCATTCTCAGATCAGAGGAGTCGCCTTCCAGTGCAGGCAGGAGCCAGAGGTGCAGCGTCCACCACTGTCACCGCGCCACGAGCCTCACCAGTGTCACCATTGGAGGAGCTCGTTTTCCTGATGAGCTTCTGTTGCACTGCATGTGATTGCTACAAATTTGCCAAAACAGAGCAGTTGGTTTGTTGCTTCCAGCTGCATGTTTGGTGAGAAAAGTATTGAAACAGAAAAGCAAGTGAGGAGCTGGACTGTGGGAAAGGAGTGTGGAGAGGACTGAACATAAGGAGAAACAATGGAAAAAGAGTATTTTATTACTGGAATTTTTGTTATTTCTAGATAAATGTGGTAATACTGATATTGTATTGGGAGAACGCCAGAGTCTTCCTAGCCTGCTGTATGATCTGTAATTTGCTGGATATCACTTTTTGTTCATTTTGATATTAAGTGAAATTCTCAATAGAGCATAGTTAATGTATATGGCAAGAAAATATGGTTACAAGAGTTAGTGGTTCAGTATATATGAGAAGATTCCTTTAAACTATATATATATATTTTTTAAACATCAGACTATCTTTCCTTACATCTCTGAGCTGTAATATCTATTATTAGACTTGGGGAGAAATTGATGATTTTCCTCTGCTTCTACCATGCTCAAGGGAGAAAAAAAATCTGAAGTAAGGATCCAATTTGGAATAAGCAGATTTAAAAATAAAAAGCTGCAAATTAAACAACCTTTTGGTTACTAGGAAGTCTCCCATTGACTTGGAGTGGAAGCTGGATTGAATTCTTATCTTAGGAGAAAATACACTTTACAGATATTTTCTCTATCTCAGTTTTCCAAAATTCCCTTTCATAAGGAGTTTTTCTGTCCCCTGGGGCCAGTAGCCCTTCATCTTCCATTGCCTCCCTACTCAGGAATGTAAGCACTGTGCTCCTTCAGGAGGTTCTTTTGGAAGAGAACAGAGTTTAGGAGGACAGATTTCTTGATATATGAAAATGAATGATAAAGCATATGGAGAATTTTCAGTCAAGTTTTGCTGTCATGTTGTGTTCATGTTGTATAAAGTCAAAGAAATATCCTTATTTTTGTTGTTCATTGCTCTAATTATTCTGAAAGTCACAACTGGCTATTGTCTTTGATTCAATTGTGAAGTGATTTTTCCATTTAAAATGCCCTGAATGCTGTTTACTTCCAGACTTTGAGTGTTAATTCTTATGTGCAGAGCTGACTATTGTCCCTTAAGAAGAGGAAATGAGACCATACGATCTCTTCTTTGCATTACAGATGTTCAAGCAATCATAGAAGAGCTTGTTGTCAGACTGACATAACACCTCTGATTGCTCTAGCAAGAAGAATCTTTGTATTTGGACAAAGCGTCTTAGTGCCTACCGACTGTGTTCACTTTTAATTGCAATTTTAACTACTGTTTTCTTGTTGTGGCAGAAAAGCTATGTAAATGGGTACAGCAAAATTATCACAGAAATTTCTTAATACTAAATGTTTTTTGGGTGTGTTGGATTTAGAATAAATGTATTTGACATTTTAACATAATAGAAATACTATATAGTGCCATTTTCCTGAATAGTTTAAATATATATAGCTACACAGATTTCAAAGAAGGCACTTAACTCTGCTTTCAATGACAGTTATCTACAGCCTTTAAGTTCTGATCCAGGCTGTTTTTCATACCCATGTAAACTTAAGGATGCATATAAAATTATATACTTAAGTAAATGCACATTTATTATTTGTGCTTCTTTCAGTAGGAGGAAAATGTCATTTAAAATACGATTTTAAAAGTTTACAAATAAAACATTTATAAACTTAAAAGAGGRCATGTTAAGAATTTTTCATTGTTACTTTTAATAATAACTATCTCGCATCTTTACAAGGAACCTACATTAACAACCACTCCGGAAGGCAACATGTTGACTTAATTATCAGCACTGTGTAACTATGCCCTTACTTGTTTTCTTGCAGATTACTTATGGTTAGGATATATTCATGTAACACAACAAGGAATTTGCATATTTGTCTGTTGTAGAGACTTCGGTAATACTTTTCTCATAGTATCCAAGAACTTAGCCTTACTAAACATGGGCTTGAAAAATGGAATGATCTGATTTTGAAGTGGAGGAAATAGAAAAGGAACAAGAGATCATCAGTAGATTAGTCTCATGCTACTGAAAATCTATTTTTTATGGTTTGTCTATTGTAATAATTAAGGGAATCGTGTTTTATAAAGATGAGGATATTTACAAGATAATTTCTTTTTAGTTATGGTTCCCAATAAGATCTTTCATTTAAGCTTGCTTTTTTTCTCACAGGAGAGTTTCCAAAGCCCTTCTCAACTGTCTTCCAGTCAGCACTGGACTGGCAGTCAACATAGACTGGTGTAAAGGAGAGAGAGTTCAAAGAACAGCTTTTAATCTGCCTGATGAATAAAATCCTTTGTAAGCAGCATAACATTTTGAAAGGGAGCAAGTTCCTGCATACTCAACAGATCTGATTACCATGTGACAATTACAGTAGACTATTGTAGAGGGTGAAAAAGCCTTTAGAGACTTAGAAGCATATAATAATAATCTACCAGAAGACAGCTTTAGTTTAGTGGCAATATTCAATTCAAGGTTAGGTTTTATGGCACCTCTTCCTTCTGCATATGTTTAGCTCTTGTTTTATCTTATAGTGCTAGCATTTATGAATTTTGTTTGATTTGACTTCTTTGTCCAACCAATCCCTTTGAATAAAAAGAAGTCTTGAGTAAACTTTTGGTATCTGTTTCCTTTAAATGACTGTAGCCTATTTGAGGCCTGTATGGACATTTCTTTTCTTTGTAAAGCTAGCTATGTGTGTATTGTGAAGGCGAGCAGGGCTAGGGCATAGGTCTGAGCACTGGCGTGCAGTCATCCGTACTGTTAAATTGTTGGCATGGTCCCTGGCACAGTTTTGGCCCAGGGCAGCTAGGGCTCTCCCAGGCAGTGCCTGGGCATGCTTTGGGGGCTGGCACAGGCAGAGCCATTCCCATTAAGCAGTTTGGATATGACTGTCCTGCCTTGGAAGATGAGAGAATTCCAGTCATTTTGACAAGAGTCTTGCTCTGTCTGTTGTCCTCGGGCCCAGGGAATGGTCCGTGGCACATTTACTTACCAGTCTAGATACAGCCTGAAATCCGTACTTTTGTGTGTACTACCAGCTCTAGTGTGAGTGTGGCAGATTGCTAGCGGCATCGCTGGTCATCAGCCTACCTTTGTGGCTGTTTTGGAGAGCTGAGCGATAGGGAAAGGGGAACGGGCTCCGTGTGTCTGGCCCAGAAGGGGGAAAGGATAGGAAAGGATGCAGAGGAAACTATTGAGAGAGTTGTCTTAGGGAAGGAGAGTTCATGTGTCAGTTCATTAAGTGGAAATGAACTGATGCTGTTCTTAACCCAATGATCCTGTGTGATGCTTTATCTTATTGCTGAGTTGATGTGTTTCTGAATTGTTTCCCAGAAGTCTTTTATTGAGAGAGAAGAGAGACTTCACAGATCTCTTCCCCTTCTTGTCTCCTGGCTGTGTCTCTAGCCATGTGCTGGAACACAGCATTGAACATGCTGGCTGCAGCTTCAGGGTCAGTTTAAATAACAGCAAACCTTCACTAGTTCTGTCTGATAGCCATGAGTACATCCAGGTTTTAACCCAGACAGGAGTATTTTAAAACAGAGGTAGACTGATTTACTGCTTTCAGACACATTTCATTAGACTATGTGGTGTTCTGATTGTTTTTTTGGAGAAAAATACTCAAAGCCAGCATTCTAACAATTTGTATAAGAATCACTGTTATGACTGTTGGGGAGACCTGTTGTACCTGCAGAACAGCACAAAGCTCATTGTGAGGTTATGAATCTGTTTTTATTTTTACATCATTATTTTGGCAATAAGAGAATACTATTACAAGTACAGAGAATTTTGAATAAAATACAAAACTTTCACTAGTGGAACAGAATCTTAATTACACTCCCAGAAGTTCCATTAAGCTCTGTTTTAGCAGTGTATCTGTGACAGGCAGTCACAAGCTCCGAAGCAGCAGTTGCAATTAACAGTAATCTTGGTTATTTTTATTTCTTCGTATCTGTGTAAGATAGTAGATACTTCTTTCAACAATGAAAAGTTTGGTTTTTTTCCCTTATGAAACTAACATTAGGCAGATAATAAACTTCAACTTGCTCCTGCTTTGTGCAATGAATTACTTGAAATAGATGCTTTTTAGAGCTTGGCAAAAATAACCAAGAGGAGCAGTATAAATGTGAGAATTGACAGATACAATGTGAGGTTCTTTTGAGAGTAGCGCTTTGTGCTCTCCATATCCGTTTTGAAAGGACTTGCTTCAATGGGTTCTACACAAGGGGAGATTTTGCTCTGACAACAGGTGGAAAAGCTCTAATGACATTAAAGACCTGAAGTGGCATGCCAGAGGTCTCCGCTGAGTTGTATATGAATGTATGTGAGCATCTGACCAGTGTGTCCATGCAGTGTAAAAGGATTTTCCTGCTGAAACATATGGAAATGTTGGAAAGGTTGCTTTTGCTCCCTTCTAAGCAGAGAGAGCTGTCTTAAAGATGCAAGTGTCTTCCGGGGACAACCTTTACATTACCAAAAAGAGATTAAGGAAACAATTGTCAATCTACTTTTTAAAAAGGCCGTACAGTGTTTCATTCTGTCTCTTGATTGTGTCCAATTTTTATTTTATAATTTTCCTTGCATGTTCTGTAGTCTGAGGAAAACTCCAATTTTCAACGAAAACTTCCCTTACTGTTTATCCCGCTATCCATTGTAATTCCTTATTCAGTCTAGATAGGGTATTACTAACATTTTGTTTTGCTGCTAAAGAGTTTTCTGAATTATCCAGTGAAGCAGTCTGAAGCTTATGTTTTTCTTCTCTACTTCTTGGAGAAATTACCTCAATGGTGATGAAAAATAAATGTTTTTGGAAACAGCTTAAAATTGCATGAGAAACACTTGACCCACCTGTGTCCCTGACGTCAAACAGGGATGCTGGTAGTCGGCCATGATGACATTTGAAAAGGGACAGTATTTATGCAAGCAGTGATAATGTAAAATGCAAATTAGGACATTGCAGAAGGATAAGAAAGACTACTGCCATCCCACACAGCCTGAAATGATCTCTGATGTTCCAAAGAGTCAGAGAAGAGAGAGGAATGAGAGAAGATCTGCACTGTGTATTTAAGAGTCCTGAATTTTTGTCTTTGATAGGGTACACAAAATCCCCTCTGTGTATAGCACAGACAGTGGACAAATGAGAGTCTCCTTCTTTCCATTTGTTGGCAAAAGTTGAACTATAATCTGAATCATTTCTTAACTGAAATTTTTCACAAAGAAATAATGCTAATTATTTGTAAGTAATGCGATACTGTGATGTGTTTAAAAAAGGAAGGCAAAAAACAGTATCTTTAGTCACTTGTTTTTCTGAAGCTTTTGGTCTTTACTATTCTTGCAGTCTTAGCAGAGTCCCTCACAAAGAGATTATCCACTTCTTTCTTATTTCTGTTTTTTAGCTGGATTACCGATAATTCCAGATTTGGCAAACTCTAGACTGCTGTGGTGCGTAAGGAAGTGCAGTGAGAACTTCATAAAAACATAGTTAATATTGCACATGTAGAAAGAACTAAGTTGCTAAGCCATTTACATACTCTAAGGAGGGGGGGAAAGACTAGATTAAGCTTTTCCTAATATGTCATTTATTATTTATTGTCTGATTAGATCATAGTAAGTTATGGGATACAAATGCGGAGTTTTCTAATGCTGATCTAATCAGTCTTCCATATTAATCATTTAGGCAGTATGCTGTCTGTAACTTTGAGTTTTCTTTGCATAAAGTCATAATGTGTTTTAAAAAACACTAGAATTATTTTCATTGTCTTTTTAGTTAAGTTTAAATAATTATACCACTCTCTAAAATGAGTATATTTTACTTCCAGCAATAGCTATACAATAATTAAAAAAATACTCCAAATATTGCTTTCTGGAAGTATAGACTTTTAGCAAAAGAACAATACAAAAGCAAAATTTATGCCCTGTACTAGGTATGTGGAAAGGTAGAAGATTGCCTTTTTATAGGTAACTCTATTTTTATCACCTTGAAATTAAAGATGGGGAGCTGAATTCCTCTACAGCCGTTAGATGTTTTGTAAATAGAAATTAAAATCTTTCTGAAGACCGAGTTCAGGTTTCTTGGTGCCTGCTATTGAAGGATTGCTCTTGATTCATGTCTTTTGGGAGCAACTCTCATGCTACAGAGCACCATTTTAAAGCAACTAATGTAGAAAGCTTCTGTGAATAGGCATTTACTGTTTGTATTACATTAAAAGTAAAGTAGTGTCACAAAAAAGGGATCATCCCGGAGAGCTCACAGGCAGAAAAATGTGGGTGAAATAGGAAAACCATTAACTAATTGATAAGTTTAGCTCAACACAGAATTAAATGTTGTCGCTACGTGTACATTTTCAGTTGCTTTAGGGCATTTCCTTTATGACTGAATATACTACAAAAACTGCTTGTGGTAGTTGGCTCACAGTAATGGGAAGAGAAAATACGTGAAAAAGCATGAGGTTTCTTAAATGAGAAGTAATAAGGCCATTTTCTTTCCTGAGAAACTGTCAGAGAGAATTGTGTTACTCTATGCAGAGAATTCAACTTTTCCCTTCGTTATAGTCTTTAACAAAAATTTAAGCTTTCTGTTTACAAAAGGACTTCCAGTATCAATGGTACAAAATTGTTTTTCCAGGGCCACCGGTACGATATTTACAATCCTGGTTGTCTGGTTTCCCTGTGAATTGAGAGAGTTCGCTAGCTGAATCTGTCTGATTGCTGGCACATCTGTAGTAGGGAAGCCAGTGTTGAGTAGCTAAAAATAACCAAGTTAGGGAGAAATCGCTATTGCAGAGCAGGGGCCAAACTGCACGTGTGCTTTCAGGAAGCAGGACAGACAATCGAACCGTGCGTCTGACTTTGTTAGCCCCATTTGCAGGAGCAAGAAAGAGGCTGTGTAGGCAGGGCTGTGGAAAGGCTTTATAATGGGTAGGAACTGGGTAGCTGAAAAAATTGTGGTATATGGTATTTTTAGCAAAAACTTCAGAAAAGGATATAAAAGATCTTATTTGGGGATTTATCTCAATCTTGACCAGCAGTGCTTTACTAAATGGAGATTTCCTGATACACACATACCAAACTGCTTTCCTGTGTCCGTCCACCGAATAGTGCCACGCAGTAGCTGAGCCTGAAGGGGACCTCGGGGCGTCACCTCGGCCAGCCGCCCTGCTCGGAGCAGGTCCGGGGGGGCGGGTTGCCCAGGGCTGCCTGTGTGCACAGCCGGAGCACCTCCGCGGACGGGGAGCTCCACCGCCTCTCCGGGCACCCTGTCCCCCGTCGGAGCGCCCTCCTGCTGCAAACTTTCCTCACGTCTGACAGGAATTTCCCGCTTTTAGGCTGGTCTGTGGCCCCACATACTTTCACTGTCGATCCGAGGGGCGTCCGGCTCCCCCTGCTCTAATCACTCCCGCTAGGGAGCTGGAGCCCGCAGCGAGGTCCCCCCGCGCTTCCTAAGGGCTCGCTAGGCCGCGAGAACGACGTGTGTTTATGTACTGATTAGGGGTGATTTGCTTTTTCATGTTACGTTCTCCATGGAGGTTCTGGGAAACTCTTCACATAATCACTTTTTAAGTTAAAAAAAAAAGAAAAGAAAAAAAAACGACTGAGGAGGAACATGGCATCTTTTATATACATTACTGACTTATTAGTGTTTTATCAAAATTCAGTTTAAAAGTTAGTTATATGTTATTATACACTATATGTAAATATTTAATGTATTAATATAGACAATATTAAATAATACTAAAATATCAGTATACATGCATATAAAGTATTTGTGCATAATATAAATACCTAAAAGTTAGGAATCAACATAAAATACTAAAATGTAATACAGGTTAATATATTAAATATCTTTACATATATTTAATATATAACATTTTATTACAAAAAATAATTTGTTGGGAAGCTTATTTTTTAAATTTCACATGTTGAATGTCATTTTGCTTCTTCCACTTTATAAATATGCTACCTCATAGATTGTAATGTAAGCGAGCTAAGTGCTGACCATAGGATCACAGTCAAAAGTTGGTAGCTGTCATGAAACAGTTTCCCACTTTACTGTCGGATTCTCATTGGTGAGTATAGGTGATGTGCTGGCATTTTTAACATACCAAGTAAGTCAATCAGTGCATTAGGAAATAATAGGATTAGCTAATAATTGATGCCCTAGAAAAGGGCACCGATACTGCAACTTTAATTTCATCTTGCAGCCCTCTCTCCTCCTCCCAAAATATTTGTGGGGTTTTATCCCATGTTTTAGAGAAGTATGTTGAAGGATAGATAACTAGAATTATTCCWAGTGTTTCTACCACGTGAAGGCTAGATAAAGCTTCTGTCCTTAGTAGGAAATGTTGAGGGGTTTTTTCTATAATGTATAAAAATGTAATCATTTCTTGAAAAATGCATCTCTTAAAAATTAGTGGAGAAAAAATGCAGTAATATGATAGTGGAAATGTATTTTGAAGACTACTTGCATAATACAGATTGTCTCAGTGTTAAGTTTGCTGTACAGAAATACAATGCATTTTATCCAAAAGATTATCTCGCCCACTAGGTCTTGTATGTTTTCTAGAACTTCCTGAATGAGCAAAACAGGGAGAGCAGGGGCTCAGAATACGAGGGTTGCTTGCTGGTCAGCATTTAGGCTTCTGCTGTCAGCGACATTTGGGAATTAGCTTTGTACTTCAGACTGAAAGAGTACTGTTTGCTAATTAGTTGACAAAATAACTTTACTTCACTTGTAATATATAATTATATATTATATATATATAAAATATACAGGCACAATGCCTTAAATGATGATCTTATAAAACAATTTTGCATTTAATTGTTTTCTGAGAATCAGTACTATTATTCGTATTTAAGTCATTTTTTGGTTGGTTTCAAAAGTCTTCATTACAGGATTTTGCCATGCAAATTTTTACATGCGCTACTTCCAGACATCAGATTTAGTAAAAGAAGAATAACAAAGCAGAAGAATATGTGACTGAAAATATAAATCCACTTCTCAGGATTCTGTATGCAGCTATTTAATTAAGGGATTATTTGGTCAACCCAAGAACACAGAAATAACGTCTGTTCTAAAAAGCACGAACATACATTAAGTTGTGCTAAAATGTTTGATTGTTTTTAAATGTTTGATATGTTTGACAGGGTTGAAGAGTTAAAAAATAAAGATGAGGAAATGTTTTTCGTGTCAGATGTGAAAGGAGGAAATCACATGGTTGTTTATAAGAGGGTATTTTTTTCCCCCTTATTTATTTACAGAGAGAAAGAACAGTGACATAGCCTTGTTTTAATTGTTCTTAGCATTAAAAATACAGAATATAATTTTGAATTACAAATTCCTTATAGTTTCAGGGGTATGTTATGCCTCATGATGGTCCCTTTATGTGTTCAGCTCAGGTAGCAGAGCAAAAAGAAATCTGTTAAGATCTTTGCACTGTTTCTGCCTGTATACTTAAATACAAAAATTCTTGTCTTCACTTAGCATCAAATGCCTGTAACCTTTTCTTAGTGTTTCAGGGCACTTGCATTTGTATGATGGTACAGAAGTCATCTGGATGGGGAAAGTGAGTTTCAATCTCTCTGTAGACTCTCATTATTATATTGGGACTAGTTTCTATATTCTATATTCAGCTACTGAGAGCCCTGAGGGGCACTGCTAGCAGCTCTGAAATAGCAGTGATTCGGGGGTGTTCAGTCACATATCTGAATCTTAGCTAAGTTTTGTATCTATGTGCAAGAAGAGGTGGACCTGAGATTGCCCTGGCAGAGAATCCGTATAGGCTGAACACTTTTTTTTAAACCAGTTACTTTGATGTATCTCTGTGATCTTTTGTTTCTTCTCCATTTGTTTTGTTTCTCTACCAAAGATCAGTCTAGTTTAGCTAATGAAAGGAAAGATCACATTCATTTTGATTTATTTTTTAATACTTTGTGAATGGTAAACAAACTGAATTCAAAAACAGACAAAAGGCAACATGTGGTAATTTCAGATCCATTAGTTGCCTATTTTATCCATTTCCATATGTGTCTGTCTCCATGCAGAGCGAGGATCTGAGCAGACCAGTCACCCCAGTCCCTTCCAGCTAAGGCTGGAGCTTTTGGGTAATTACCAGTTTGTCCTGTTTCTCTCAGCAGAAATATATTGGTTCCAGATACATGTAAATGTTTGAGCTTAAATATGCATAACTGGCAGTTTGCTTTTAATATAAATTTAGATTTTGGCTGTTTCTGGCCGTTAGCTGCTAATTAATTCTTTTGCCTTGTACTTTTGATGTTCTCTGCTGTCTGTGCACCTCACCGACTCCCTGCATTTTCAGGCTTCTTAATTTGCTTTAGAGGGATATGGAGAAGCAGGCGAAGAAGTGTTTACTTCACACAATGTTTTTTTATATTCCGGAGGGCCTGTAGACCAAAATAAGGTATTAGGTGATTTGCATGCATTTTTGGAGTTTATAATTTAAGCAGTAGTCTGGTTTCACCCTGTACATAGTAAATGAGCATCCTCAGACTGGGTACTCCAGTGTGCCTTGGTGATTTCCGGAAAGCTTCCCTTTCTACAGCCTGTTTTTCTGCAGTCGTCTTTTCTATTATAAGAACGTTTTTGAGAGTCATAGCTTACACTAGAACTTCTGTACCAGTGGTGTCCAGCACTTCATAATACTTTGTTTTTATCAAAGAACAGCTTACATCAACAATATCCCTTTGTAAAAAGTCTTCTTTCTAAGGCTTTCTGTGTTCTTTTACCTATTTCAGTAATCAGTCATGAGCTTCCAGGGAAAGAAAGGGATTACCATGCTCCTGATATTTGAAGGGCGGCAATCAAATTTGAAATGAAATCTTTAGATATATATATGTGTGTGTGTGTGTGTGTGTATGTATGTGTGTGTGTGTGTGTATATATATGCGCATGCACGCACATACACGTAAAATTTCTGTTTGTTTGGAGGAAAGAATCTCTTAATAATGTTCAGAGGCTACAGATATGCACCCTTCAGTTTACAAAGCCAAGGACGTAATTCCTTGTTCTACTAGACTACATTTGACCAGCAGCTACATCGTTGGCTTTACAAAGTCATGTTCTTAGGAAGAAATACTGGTGTATTTCTTCTGTTTAGAAAAATACACCATCCTGTGTCATCTGCTTCATTTAGATTCATAGTAGAACTAGCAAATAGATAAGGTAGGTAAAGATTAATTTGTGTTGTTATCCATGCCTGCCAGCCTGACCAGTTAAGTTTCTGTGCAGCAGGTTATTGATCACATTGCATTCCTTCTTAGAGTAATTGCATGGTCCTCTCTTAAAGGGAAAAGACATTCAAAGTTTATCATCTGGTACAAGGCAACATCTCCAATGTAGTGGCATTGTTAGATACTGGATACATTTCTTCGTTGCAGGGATGGAAGTAGAAAGGCTTAGCCTGCGGCACTAAGTTGATTGTTTCTCTTCTGCCCCATGTCAGCTCGGAGACAAGCTTGGTTCGTAGGAGCCAGTAGGCTGGCAGGTAGGATAGCATTTGTGTCGTTCACGGCTGCTCAGAAACAAACCAAACAAACCACCCATTCTGCCCACTCAGGTCATTTTTTAACAGAACTAAGTAATCTTAATTAGGTATAGAATCATGTTTTGCTTTGATAAACGTGTATGGATGAGCCTGGAAAAGAGACTCTATTCTGTAGCTGTCTACCCCTGCCACCAGGCAGTATTGCCATTTCTCCAGAAACCATCTTTTCTCCCTGCAGCCTGGTGCTAATACTCAGGCACTCAGGTGAGGGACCCAGCAATAACCATCCCTCAAACCCCCGCTTTTTTGCATGACAGAAATCACAAACAATTAAATACTTAAATCTGCCCTAAATAACAAGAGCTTATAGGTTTTCTTCCCTAGCTTCTGCTTCCATGCATTGCACAGCCTTCAAACTTGCAAGACCTTATAGGATCTAGAATATGTGCTAATGATGCTTACTGATTTGTTAGGCTGACTGGTTTGGCTCATCTCTTACTGGAAAGAGGGGTAGGGTGAGGAAGCAGTAACAAAAAGAACTATGCTATTAGTGATGAGACCAAATTTCTTTAAATAAAAGAAAACTAATGAATATATATACATGTGTGAACATGTGTATGTCTAAATGAGATGACACTGGGAGTATTTACATACTGCTCCTACTTCCGTCAATAACTGCTAGAAATGTGTGGGAATTAAAAATATGTTTTTCTTAGTGTTTAGCCCTTGTCTAAATGGACAATAATGATATAACCTGACTATCTTTCCCCATATTTGCTTACTACTATTATTATTTAATAAGATGTATGTAATAATAACATATAAAGTTTATAATAATTACTGTTATTATGTAATAATATATAAAGCGTGCTAATGTCATTTATGAAAATCAGCCTCTGTATTAATATACATTTACATGATAGTACACATTGTCAGATAACACAAACTGAAAGACTTAGTCTGGCATGAATTCTCTATACCTGTGTCATTTTACTGCAGAAGTTTTACAGAACTGGTGAGCATCTACATTTTCAGTGTACTGGCAATATCAGGATTCAAGGGTAAAAATGCAAGATATGGTCTAATCTCAACTTCCTGTTTCCACTTTTCCCAAATTTGACTTAAAAATGTCTGTTGAAATGTGAATTTTGGAAGCCTAAAATACTTTTGAGTATTCCAATTTTAACAGTAAACTTTACATTAGGCTGCATCATTTCTGTTAGGCACTGTCCCCCCTATATGAAGATGCTTCTATATACAGACTTACCTGTTAAATCCTGCAAATGGCTTGAAGAAGTATTTTGATATTAAAACATCAATTTTCTGGGGTTTGAATCTTTTGAAGATATTTATGTGATTAAAATGTTTGAGGAAATGATACAGGTGCTTTCCTAAATTGCTGAATGTCACTTGAATTAGACGGGGTTTTTTTAGATGTATAAAATGCTATTTTAATTTAAAGGAAAAAATGTGTGTTTTGGCATTAACCTTTTGACGTTTATTTGAATAAATATAATGGATTTGTTTGTCTCGCTCGCATTCAAAGTTGCCTAGAGACATCAGGCTGATTTTGCTGCGTAGACATGAAGGAGGTGAAGCGTTGCCCGCGGTGCTGCCCAGCGGAGGAGCAGCGTTCTGCCCGAGAAGGACACCTGCGGCTCTGCGCAGCCCCGGTGTCCGCAGGGGCCGTGGGCAGCCTGCCTGCTGCAAGGAGCTCTGTAGGGAGCGCTGCTTTCCTCTCTCTGCTCAGCGCCCGTGAGCTCCACGGTGGAGACAGTGGGGAAAATAGCCCCCTCCTTCCCTACAGCAGGGTATGCCGTGGGTGCGGAGAGGAGCAGGAGACCTTGGGCTTTGTGTGCGCTTGAGCTGTGCCTTGCTGAAACCAGGGTGGTGCCTTGCACCGGTCAGAACCACTGAATACCTTTTCRGGGATAAGGTAGATTGTAGCTCCTTGATCAGATTGTAAGTAATGGCTAATGCGATTAATAAAAATACTTATTTTGGAAATAACGTTTATATATTACTTTTATAAAAATACTTATTTTTATGGGGGCTCTACAGAACACAAAATACCCCTTTGATCTCTTTATATCTTTCAGTCATTTAGTTTTTAGTTCATACTCAGCTTTTCTGTCTGCCAGACCAAGTTAGCTGGGCTTCTGCATTCTTCTCCTACTCGGTTTCTCTCAGAAGTACTTCTAAATCTCACCGAAAAGACACTGCTGTTCTTCTTTTGAAGTTTTGATTTTGGCTGTCGGATTGTAAGCTTCATGCAGCAAATTGTGCCACTACAGCCCCTCTGGCCAAAAAAAGACTTCTGAGCTGTAATTTCTACTTTTCTCCAATACTGTGCAGTCATGCAGGCTGTACCCTGCACTAAATATATACCTTCAATCTCTCTATTRGCTAGTATTTGATACACATACTGAGTCTTTCCTCATTGTAATTTGTGGCATTGTCAGGAAAAGTTTGGATGGCTCACTGAGCATTTTATAAAAGCACTTTTTGAAGCTGCTGGGACACCTCATCCCACCTGAAACCCCAACTGAAGTCCAAAAAGAAAATATTTTAATTGCAAAGGCATACTGTCAGATTTTCAGTGCATAYGAGACTGTTGTTAAAAATTACTTAGTTCTAGAGAAGATTTAATTATCTTCTTTAAAAGAAAATCATTTAAGGCCTTACTGAAGACAGACCAATGTGAAAAAAATCAATGGAGTATGCCAGTATTCCTCTTTATTTTATTAGTCAACATATGCAGACTGCCTTGGTGTCTAGGGACCTAAGCCAGATTTAAGACTCTGTTCTCATTCTGTTTTGTTGCTTTGGCTGAAGGTAACACGCATAATTTGGTGTGTATTTTATTTTTCCTTATTAGTAATAGCTTAGAAAGTAGTAAGGACAATATAGTTTACTGTAAAATTATGGCTTGCATTTACTATTTTACATCATCCTATTTGACTTCATAACCATTACTTAAGAAGCACTTTCCACATTGTTAATAGCTTTAAAACTATACCCAATTAATGTACTTGTATTATGTTCACAATGTTGCTTTTACTTGAGAGGGCAAGATTTAACCTGCTGTATTGCTAGGAGTGTGCTCCTGGTTTTGTATCTCAGGCTTATTAAGGCTCACTTAACCTCTGGAGGGCTTGCAGCTGCAGGGGAGGGGAGACACCTCTCAATTACAGGTGTTCTTTTAGGTGAGAGCGATTTTAGCTCTGCCTGTAGTCTCCATGGGAACTCTGGCAGAGTCCGCATTAAGGATCTGGCACGCTAGCAAGATACCATGTGGCAGGTAGGCTGATGGTTTATTTTGCAGTCACTGGCAGTGGCAAGCTCTTACAGTACTAAAAGGACAGCAACTTCAGGTCATCTTCCATGAAAGAGGGTTAAGCTGGAGGCAGTTACCTTGTATTCAACAAGAAAGAATTTTTGTATAGGTAATTACCATATAGCAGTCAGTAGTCTCTTGCTAACTAGTTCATGGTTCCTTACTTATGTCCCTATTTAGTTGAGCATTTTTTGAAAGGCAAAGAGATAATCCTTAAATTGTTCATACTACTCAGTGGGAGGATTTTTGTCCTGATCTGTTTGGCAGAAATCAGTATTAGCCATAAGACAATTAAACCTTTGGTAGAATAAGTACAATGCTTGAGTATGAAGAATCACTTTTCTGATATTACCCATTTTGTGCATGTAGTTTTCAAGAACCTGTCTTTCAGTAGTCCCAGAAAAGTTTACTGGATTAATAAAGTAAAAATTCTTTCCTAAAGAGAGATGTGATGGTTTTTCCATAAATCTGCTTGCTGTTAGTTAGCCCTAATAATGTAAAAACATAACAACTATAGTTTGCATTGTGTCACTTTTGTTGAACTACATTAAGGCATTTATCAGAAAGAAAATTAAGCTTAGGCCGTGGAAGAGTGGCCTAAGCCCCAGTGGACCTTCACCAGTTGAAAGGTAGAATTTGAAGCAGATTATGACAGCTGCCCTTCTGGTAAGACAGATGGGCTTTCAACCTAGATGTAGGTAAAGTAAGATTACTTTAATACTGCTTTTGTGAGGCCTGTCCAATCAGATAAAATAATTTGTAGGACTAGAGTTGAGACAATGTTTTGTACCTTTAGATAACAAACAAAAACATGCATGGTATGTTCAAGTTGCTTTTAATTCAAGGTACTATTGGACTGTCGTTATGAAATTACAAGCTGTCTACATCATTTTCTGCAACAACCATGTATTGTTGATGTTTTCTTTGGTAGCAAAACCGTTCAGCCATTTGGAATAAATGTTATTTGGAAAGTTAAGTAAACGATACCATGAAAAGGCTTTTCAAATTYGTCATTTTATGCTACATTTTCAAGTATTTCATATGCAAGTAAAAGGTGCTCTTTTGTTGAAGTTTTATTGAGCCTCAGTGTTCAATCAGTAACATTAAGGTTAAAATTAAAGTTAACAAGATTAAAGTTTTACCAGCCTGGCAAACTGTTTTGATGTCCATGCACATCTTTATTTTCCCACACTACCTGTTTCTAACTCCCTCATCCAAAACTGGGTTTATTCAGGATTAGTTCTTCTAAGTGTAGACAGCAGTCGGGAGTTACGTATGCTTTATAGCAATGCACAGTCTCCCAGTGGATGCTAACTAACTTCACTGCTTTTGGTTTTCTTAAGTTAGGGCTAACTTTTGTTACTAAAACTAGAGAGGACTTGTAGATTGTTTTAAAGTGTTTTTCTACTTTTCCTTATGTTTGATCCACAAGGTTTGATTAATAATAATATTAATACAAAAAGCCTTTCAGCCTTGTTAGGTTATCCTGAAATCATAATTATAAAATAGCATTTTAAAGATATGCTCCTGAAAAACTTGGCTTGTACTTCTTTTTTCTTTTTACTTACGTATTCTTAGAAATAGCTATCGTTATATTTTTATATATATTGTAGCAAAGTTTTATAAGATTAGTTTGCTGTCTTCATCTGCTTATTTATTCGCAACAGTCACAGTCTTGCTTTTTGCTTTAGACAATAAACACTAGTTTACATAAAAATATTTAAAGGTCAGAATTTTGTAGAATGTTTGGGGATGTTCTTTTTATTCATTGTGTTAGACTAGGCTAACTATTAAAATCATGATAAGATTATTGGAAGGGTTCATTCTATTGGATTCATAGCATGCCATACAAAGATTATACCCATTTTAATTTGTTACCTGGAATGTGCCCAGCCTCTGCTGAATGGTGTCTGTTCTACTTTAAAAAGAAATGTGCAGCTGTTTGCAACCAGAATACCATTACTGTGAGTGATAGCAATACTCAGTTGTATGTTGTATACTTTAGCTAGTGAATAACTGAACAACATGCCACTAAATGCTTCTGCTGTGTACCCTACTCATACATACTGTAGAGAGGTTCTTTCATAGCTTTACAAGTCTTCATTTCTGTAGATGATAATTAGACCTTTCTTCTCCTCTGCCTAGGCAAATCTGGACACTGTTTTCTCTGAGAAAGAAAGCTAAACCTTCTATACTATTTTTCCCCATGAAGGTAGAATATTCGTCTTGAGCTTCTGTTATTTCTATCTCAAGCGGGTCAAGAAGTTGTGTCTGGAAGATGGAAAGCTCAGAGGAAAAAGTCAGCTGCAAAGGCCTAGAAGCTTGTTGGCCATGTGTCTACTTCTGTGGCTGCCTTTACTGCTTAGATATGGCAGGGACAGTGATGGGCCACACATTTAACCCCATGTCTGTTTTCATATCCAGTAATGGACATGTATGGCCATGGTGCACCACCTGCTACCGTGCCCAAAGGTAGCTACATGTGGTGAGACTATTAAAGACATACATAGGGAGATGCTGGGCCAACCCCMAAAAAGTAAAGCATGATATTCCCATGAAAAGAAAACTCTTAAAGCAAAACCAAAGCTTGCATGCACATGTGCATTCCCCATACGCTGACTGACTGCGAAGAGAGAAGCATTGTGAGAATGAGGAGACTTCGAGCATGGCTGAAGCCGCTCAACTCTGAACTTCCGTTTTCAGATTTTACTTGCTGCAAGGGGAGTAGGGAGGAGCCTGGTACCATTTCCTCAGAGCAGGCAGACTGAAACACATTTCTTCCTAGAACAGAGGTAGCAAAAAGGATGTATTTTCCAACTCTTGGTTCATTTCACACCCGTAACCTCTCTAAGCTGTATTCCGCCATGTTGAATGACAGGAGCATGACAGCAGTCAGGATTCTTTCTTCTCCCATCAGATATCAGTAGAGAAGGTTCATGTTTGCCCTTCAGCATGAGGAGGTGGTGTCGATGGGGCGACAAAGCTCTTCTGCTTTGCTTTTTTGAGACACAGTAATAAGAGCCTTGTAAAACAGCATCGCTGAGTGTTACCTCAGTGTCTGGCTCCCCAGAGGAGTAGCCTGACAAAAGAATGGAGGGGTCACGCTGAAAGCTTCAGTGTTGACAGCCTGAGGTCCTTGTATGTCTGGAAAAGCATTTTAGAGAGGGCCAGTTCTGTAGATCCAGCTCTAGGTATGCTTTGCATTCGGTTCTCCAGAATTTCAATGCCATCACAGGTTGGTATGTAGGAAACATGTCTATAAAATCTGTATTTACACAGTAAAATTGGACGCACACACTAGAATTGTGTAAATACGTCATGCAGTCAAACTCATTGCAGATTCATAATTTCTGTGCTCATTTAGTTTCTTTCTAACTGAAAGGGGTAGAAACAATAGCAATCATAAAATAAATTATTGATGGACCCCACCTTTTCCTCTTGGGGTTGATGAAGTCAATTTTGCTACCGACTTCAAGGGAGCAATATCAGACTTTGTGCCTGATGTCACAGAAAACACAAGTTGAAAAATGTCAAAAAATAGTGTTGAATTGAGTCACTTTAAATGTTTTTATTTTGAATCCCCACTTTGTAGCATTATTACTGTAGTCTCATCCAGAGCTAGCATTATTCATTAATACTGGCTTATCCCTATGATCCTTCTTTCTCTTTGTCTATTTGGTCAGCTACACTCTACACACACATTTGTAATCTTCTATTTGCTGCTCGGTTAATACTATTTTTTAAATTGCACTTACAGCTGGTATGTTAAAATCAGTTATACAGGCAGACCAGAGAACCGCTGTTTTTGACTGATGTTAGAATCTCTTTTAACCTGCATACCATATTAGGAGGCATTAAGGAGACTAAACTCCTCTGGAAATAGAAACTGATTTTCAAAGCACTGACATGATTAACTGTAATGTAGTACACTCGGTATGAATGCTTAATGGATAAACATTCTTTTGCTTACACTGGGCAGTTTTACATCTTGCTAGGATGCGATTCATTGTGCTAAACAGAGTGAGAACGTGAAACTGTCATTAGAAAAAATGCAGTCAGCCAAATGAATTCTGCCTGCAGGTGCAATTAGGGGATTGGTACATCTACAATATGAAGTAATTGAGTAGTGATCTGGCACTGAGAATGCTGCATTGCACTTGACATTTGAAAGATGTTTACAAAATACAGCAAATCTTTTGCTGTATTACTGAAGCTTTTCATTAATCTTCTTAGCTTCTGTCTGTTTGTCCATTTTTATGTCCAGGCAGTGCCATTAACAAGCTGAATGGCTGTTTGTTGGTGGGAAAGGAATGCAACGCTACCACTACGTTAGCATGGTAATGTTAAGGTGAATATAGCAGTAGGGTATCAAAGACTTAAGCTTCCTTAGAATCATAAGCATTTTAGTCAATGCACAAAAATACATGTTTATACTAGAAACCAAAAAAATATCCTCTATAACATATGCCACCTAAAGTTAGGGGGTTACACTTAGCCTGTACCGAAGGCCAACTGAAGGACTGCCTAATATCTAATGTCATACTTAAGCCTTGTTTCCAGTCTTAAGCCTTGTATTTAAGTCTTAAGTAACGAATAGTCTGTGTGCTCACATTATGCAGAGGAAGAGTTTAATCCATTTATGAGTATTTCTTAGTAGAATATGATAGAATTTCAAAGAGTCTCTTTAGACTGTAGAACTATATTTATGTTGCTAATCTGATCTCAGTTAAAGAATTTATTAAGTAAGAATTTCTAATTAAAAAATCCAAACATTTCTTCATTTAAGTGGTTGTTAAATTTCTCTTGAGCATATTTGTATGTGAACTTAGTTATTGTGAAAGCTGATGGTTTGACAAATTTAGAGATTCAGAAAGCCTTTCTTTTGTGCACCATGATTTGGCATGCAAGTATATTTGCTTATTGTGTGTCAGTTCTGAGGTGGAACTGTGAAGTGTTACCATTTATAGCCCTGGTGATCGTTCTTCTTGGCTGTTTCAGTCGTCGCTGTATCCGCAGCAACCAGCAGTGAGATCGCTAATCAGTACCAAAGGCAGTATCTACCAGCGTATGAGAGTCATAAAAACCTTCAGGATAATTACAGCTTTACACCTCCCAAAAGCAAGATTTGCCTTGATGATATAAAATTGAGAAAACTGGGCAGTCTTCTTACCAAATCAGACGGTTTCCACCTCACTAAATATGGTCTGCTCTCCTAAGGTTTTTCAGTAAAGGGAATAGGTGCACTGTATACTAATACACTATAAGTATTATAGTATATAACACCATAGTATATAACATTATAGTATAGTGTTCATGTTTGCTTAGCTTATATGTCATAAGTTCACATCAAAACTGGAGTTAGATGAATTATCTCTTTACAATTTACTCAGCAAACCTTCTACTTTGATGCCTGTGATCACTTTTTTGTGTAGTTCTTGAAGTTCTTTTCTTAATTCGGAAATCTGTAAATGAATAAACGGAATCGCTTGTGAAAGTTTAGTTTTGTTGGTTTATTTTTATTGAATATGCAGGTTATGTAATTTATCTTTTCTGTTGAGATTTGATTAAACATCTAAAAATAAGAATGTGTTTTATGAATAGTCAATATTTTCTTTCAGTTGTTTGCTTCTGAGAACATTAGTGGCGTTTTTACTCTGTGTTTAGATGTCTTGACTACTAGACTGAGGGAGAGAGTGATTGCTGGCAGAGGCGATACTAAAGTATTGATTCGTGATGACATTGCCGCTCTATGGCAGTCCGTACTAATTGGTACGAGGAACAGTATTTACTCTTGGTCAGCTCACGTGTCACACTCTTGAAGGCAGAGGAAAAGTAGCACCCTCAGTTACAGCGTAAATCAGTAATGATCTGGAAAAAATACAGCAGCAGATTCAGAAATAAATGTTTAGTTAAATAAATTGGAACTTTGCCTCATGCCATCTTATCCATTTGAACTTGATTCAAGGCTGTGTGGTAAAGGCTGTGCTGTGTCATAATTAATTTGTCAGACTAAGTTCACTACAAACCTTTTCTTTTGCGTGCTTATTTTCATGCTCTTTTAACTTAGAAGTACAATAAATTCTTGGAGGTACTAGTCTGTTACCTTGATAATACCAGGCCTTACCAAAAGCGTGGTAAAATATATTTACTGTCACATTTGAAATGGAATTTGTTTTAAATATTATTGTTGATGTTTTTATATTTTTTCATATTGTAAGAGTTGCAGTCATGGCATGACCTTTGACATTTCTAGAGGCACACTGTCCCCTCTCTCCTCTCCAAGAATACGTGAAGTTAAGAGCGCAGAGAGGTGTCCTGAATTTTAGACGCAGAGAGAGAGAATTGAGAGGACTGGATTTTTAGTAGTTGAGATATCTTTATGAATCATGTGCATCTTCATAATTTTGGCAAGAAACAGCTAGTATTTTGTAGCTGATTTCTGCAGAACCTGATGCTTTTCGACTGTTAGACCATTCTGCAGTGTACACTGGTATCGGAGAGGTGAGCAAATGTCCTGAGCGATCATGAATTTTGTATTTTGCTTTCAAATATACTGCACTTCTAGGCTTTGATATCAACTCTCAGCAGTCACTTGTGCATTGCAAGACATGTCCTTCCTTCATTCAGTAGAATCCTGAAATATCTTTAATTTCATAAGAATAGAAGGAATTAAATCCCATGAAGGTTATTTATTATACTAATTCTGTAGTTGGATTTCTGAGCTGTTTGGCTTTTTGTATAAGCTTATGCAGATGTGGAGGGAAAGAGACGGTAAGATGAGGAGGGGGAAGTAAGAGGTGTAGCACCTACCTTAGGTAACATTTATACCTGCGCTGTGCAATTCCATGATAACTGATACTGTCGGGGGGGAGGGGAGAGAATAAGAGTGATAGTTATTCTGTGCTTAAATTTGTAGAGCAAATGGTATAATTTCTTCATCTTCAAATGTTGATATTCTAGAAGAAATAACTGAATACAGAGGCTAATTCTCTGGCTGCTAATCTATGTTGAAGACTGTTGCATTCGTTGTTACCCAAACTAGCAGTGTAAAGATAGCCTGCCTATAGGTGTGCTCTGGTTACAGCTGTTTCTTCATTTTGCTCGATAGAGGCACCTTCAGGGCCTAGACAAATGTTCTACTTTGTCTTGAAACAGAGGTGGAGTTATGGTCAACCAAAGCAATTCAGATTTAAGGGTCAGTGCTGAACTGCTATAGGCAATAATTTCTTAAATTCCTGTACCTAGATCTCTAAGAGCGTATCTGTTGGGGTCTGTGAGAGAAGTCTGGCAGGAGAGACTTTCTAAGCAACCCTGATCTTGATGGGAGTCTAACATCGTGCAGCTTGGCCCTTGGCTCTTTTCCATGTGATTGTCGAACTACTGTAGTGAAAAATAAGGTTTTTTTGTTCACATTTATTCTCTATTTCTAAAGTTTGGATTACTAATCTAAAACTAGATGATAACAGATTTAAATAATTGCAAAACAAATGTGTGTTAGCAATTTGCAGTAATGCAAAGTAAAAAAGGCAAGGTTAGGGCACAGGAATGAACTACATATGAAGTGTACCTATAAAGCACATAAAATTTTAAAAAGCTATTTGGAATTAATATATCTGATCAGTAAGACCCTGGGGATTCACCTCATTAGTCATTTATTCATTCCATTATACTTTTGCTTCCAATCCGCTGCATAGTATAACATAGAGCCCAAGAAGATTCAGACCTCAGTTTGCAAAATACTGGTAACATCAAAAAAGTATGATTCAGTGAAAATCATTTAGCAAATACCATTAATGTAAGAGAAAATACAGTCCTGGAATCTCTCATTTGTACAATGGAATATTCATTTTRCTGTATGTGTTTTGCGATAAAACAGGCCAGCATTTTTCTATTTTGTAGTAATGATAATGCCAGAGTAAATGGTGAAAAGGAGGATGAAAAGGAAAAAAAGCTCACAAAATTGTAAAAAAAAATGCAAAAAAATTAACTGTGAATATTCAGATATCATGAATATTCAGATATCTTTGTCAAATTCAAGTTTCCATGCATTATATTGTTTTGCTTTGTTCCTAAGGCAAAACTATACACACAGCAACCTTAATAGCTGTGAAAGCTATGAATTCCATGAAAGCAACGTTTTAAATAGCAGAGAATGTTTTTAACTTTGACCAGGATGAATCTTCTTGAACAAGCAAATTCAGTTACTTAATTTGCTTTCCAGCAAAAGTTAAGTTTAATGCTCAGATAATATGAAGAGTTGCACTCTGAAGGTATGGAAATTGGGTTTTAAAAAAAAGAGAAACTTTCTCAAATATTTTGTGCTTGAGTAATGCAGTATTTGCCATAGAATGAACTATTTGGGTTTTGGGGGGATTGTCATGGGAAAATGCCAGAAGTTTTTCCAGGATTGGTTTAGAGGCCTATTTGCCTGTGCCATTCTAGAAGCCATAATTTGGGGCCTGCGTAGAAAAGAAAGAAATGAATTTTGTCAACCGTATTTCTCATGCCTTGTGTCATATGGTGTTCCTGAAGTTTTATTTGAGTAGGACTGCAACTTTCCAAGCGACCAGAAGGCCGAGCCCTGTCCACAAGAGCTCCCTCCTGCAAGAGACAGAGCAGTCCCTGCCTTTCCTTTTCTGTCTGTGCTGGATGAAGATCGCTAACAGGGCACTGGGTGTTTTATAATGACCACTTGAGTCCTCAGTGTTTGTGAGACCAGAATAGCATTTGGAACAGCTTGTTAAGGATTAATTTGGTTTCAAAGGACCTGATCTTGTTCTCCAGTCCCTTGAAGACTGCAGCATGGCTGTGCTGCAAGCCTGCTGTTTGGATTGTTTTCCGTGGGCTTTAGAACAACCCCTGAGTGGATGCCACATGGGAAAGTTTGTGTTCTGTCCCTGCAAAGTTTGCTTTAGTTAAATTTACAGCCTACAAGAAATTCCCATTCAGCAAGAGTTTGCTTTCACTGAAAGGGTTTGGAGTAACTCATTCTTGACCTACAGCACCCGCTCTCACTTTCTCTCTCTCCTCTCAACTGCTCTTACCAACCGTTGTGATGCTGACTGCATCTCGCATGTTTTTGTTGTGTAAAATTCTTTGTTAAAATGCTGCTCTGGCTTTGCTTTGCTTTGCAGCGATCTCAGGTTTAAAGTGTGCGTGAGGAGGAGGACTCCTTGGCAGGGCTTTGGAGTGTGACTAGTAGACGCCTGGAGACTTGCTCTTTTGGTCTTGGTGTTAGGCTGGGACCTGTGTATGCTGTTGGGAAAGAAGGGGGTCAGGGGCTTTGAAAAACACACTGCCTTCAAACCGCTGGTAAAGGTAGCAGGCTTGCTGTCCTTCCCGTGAGGGAGTCGCCAGTGCTGTTTACACAGGCCGTGCTGGCTCGTGAGCGGGGTCAGGCGAGAACTGGTATTGGGAGAATAAGAATTCCTTAGCACTTACCTGTTTTTTGTAAGGATTGAACTGCYGGATTTTTTTGCCATGTTGCATATTTTCAGAGTAGAAGGGGAAGAGTCCCTTCCTAAAGAATGAGGAAATGTCAAAGAGCATCTTTTATCTCCTCGCTGATCCTCTGCATGGTAGTACATATAATTTAGCGTATTTTCAACAGAGAAGTGTTTAACTAATATTTTAAAAATTTCACTTCTCGTCTTCAAGAAGCAAGTTTGTAGAAAGCATTAATATTAAAACTTAGTCTTTTCTGGAGATCTTAATGTCTTTTCTCATAAAGTAATCATCTCTAATGATATAATATTAGCCAAACAACAGTCAGGAAAAATTTTTAGGATCTTAGAAATTAATCTGTAAAGTCAGATCTGTATTAGCTTTGCTTTACTCTTCAACCCAGTGCTTATTTTTGCCTACTAATTACTCTGACATGTCTTAATCAAGAGCAACAGCATGGACTTTTCACATGGGGCACACGCTTAATTTCCAACAAGAGTGATTTTGTATTTTTTTGCTGTGTGGATAAATCATTGCATACACTGTAATAAAACTAGCACATCAGCAATAAAACTAGTACAGAATGAATAAATATTAAATAGTAGGGTAAATAACTTCACTGATTTTAGGAAATTTACTTAATAAAAGCAAGTATTGTTGAAGAAACAAAACCTTAACCTAAGCCAAGTAGCAGTAAGATGAGGGTAAAAATCCCACTTGTACAGAAGAAATTTGAGATTACAGAGAAAAAATGAAATCCAAACATTTGGCCTTCTACTTGATTTAAAGATAGCAAGAAGGCCTCATTTTTATACCAGCCCGTCAATGTTATTCTACACAGAGTTTTTATTGCATTTTATCGAAAAAAAGGTGGGGCTGGTAAAACAGTTGCTGCCTTTCACAATTTCACGATTTCTAATTTCAAATTAGAGCTACAAAAGCTTTTTGGTATTCATACCAAAGAAAAAGGAATATGTTGGAAGAGTGTTTTAATTTTTTTTTAATTGCATAATAAATTATCAGAAAATGAAGACGCGAATCAGGACTATATTGATAATAAATGGACTTATAAGGTTTTCCTTTTCTTTTATAATAGTGTRATTTTATGAATTATAGTGCTAATGGGAAGTATTTCCTTTACGGTACAGCAAGTGTTAATGTATTTTTCTTTACCTCAGTTCTGTAATTCTGCGGAGTCTTTCTGACATTTTTGAGTATAGAATTTTGTAGATACTGCTGGTTTTAGGTTGCTTCCTTTATTTAGTAAAGATTGACAAATGTTATGAATTTCACCTGAAATTATTGCCTAATACAATCTTTTAAAATAATATACCAACTAAAATTTTGTAAAATACATTAAGAGGAGGTAGGAAGTAGATTTTGTTTGGAACATGAATTCTTTGCGCAGAGGTCATCTGTGCCACCATTGCTCAGCTTGCAGAATAAGAACCATCAGTAACACATCTCTTCTTACTGTGTTATGCTGAACACCTTGGCAGCTGTGCCTTAAGCAAGGCCAAACATCTGTCGTGTATTTTTCTGATCCTCTCCCCAAATGAAGGAATATGTACCGTGGAGTAACTTTTCTGGAATTTGGGTGGACAAGTGTGTATTGGAAACATATCCTTTTTTCTCCAGTATAGAAATGTTGATGAATATTACAGAATAAATGTTTAAAAAATGGAATTGAAAGGTGGATGAAATACATGACAGCCCTTAGTTCCCAGGGAGTAGAGTTCCCCACTACAGTGAAATGTATTACTTTGATTTGTCTCAGTTTCAGAGGACAAGAAGGCAGGAAAGCAACACTGATTTTAGAAAAACACTCCAGGGGAGAACAGGAAACCACAGATTACTGGCTTACATACTAGGCAAATTGGTAGAAATAATTCTATAATAAAAAATTGGATTATTTAATATATGTGTGTAGACTGTGTAATGGTTTTGTAGAGGGAAGTCCTTCCTCAGAAATGTACTACAAGTCTGTGAAGGCTTTAATAAGATTGTAGTTGTCTGATCTGGCTGCTCCTTTGACACTTTTCTAAAAGACTTTGACTGCATCTTCGTTAGACTGAAGAAAATTAAACTATCACTGGAAAAACAGAAAGGACCTTTCCTGGCATAACAATAGGTTAAAAGAGAAGATGGAGTAAGATAGGTTGCCACTTTTCATAATGAAGGAGGGTTACCAGTGGAGTGTCAACAGTGACTGACTTTTTTAACCTGTCTGGAAAAAGGGTGATCAAAATCTTGTCACAAGATTGATGATGACACAAAATTAATCAATGTAATCAAAGTGAAAATTTGCTGAAGAGTTGCAGAAAAATATGTAAAATAAAATCTGTCAGTATTGGAACATAAAATGCCATGTCAATACATACAATGTAATGCAGTTGGTACATTAAAAACAAGAGGAGCTCTATTCATATGTTTTGATGGGCTCCTAATTAACTTCTAGCACTTACAAACAGAGCTATTGGAGTTTTGTTGGACTTCATTGAAAATGTGTGCACAGGACTTAGCAGTAGTTAGGTGGAAAATGTTAGGAATTTCTGCAGTCTTACAGTTGAGCCAATAGGAGACCCAGTCATAAATAAATGAGGACATATTATTCTGCATAAATATTTGACAGACTTCCAACCAGCCATAAATGGTGAAACATTTTAGATATTGTTATGTGAGAACTTAAAAGATGCTGGGGGACTCCCACAGGTAAGGGATCTAGTGGAAGAGCAGTTTGCTGCATTGCTATACGTTGGTGCATCCTTCTTGGAAGGACTCGAGCATTTCAGCTGGTTACTTTCAGTTTCTGCAGCCCCTCAGTGTTGAGGTAGTAAGACCTTCTGGTTTGACAGTATTGAATGCAATAAACAGGTCAGAAAGAATGAAAAGGTGTATCTTGTCATAGTTGATAACCAGGAGATGATACATTAGGGCCACTAAAAGAATTCCAGTTCCGTGTTTGGGCATGAAACTGCATTACATAAAATTTAAGATACTAGCTCCAATGACATGAGCTTAAAAGTTAAGTCTGGCTAGTTGTTTAACTGCTTGTGTACTAGAAAGCAAAAATGTGGTCAGGTCACAGGCCTAACTAATGCCACGTGATTGGTCCATACATTTAAATGAGCATGTTCACATTGCTGGTGAAAACACGGTTTGGAGGTTAACATCAGTCAGGTACTTCTCCCAGGAGACAGGTCAGATGCAACACGCTGCTGGAGTGGATAGGAGAATATAGCTGTATGGATGCAAGCTGAGATATGTTAGCCTCGGTGCCAGAGACTTGCACTGTGGTTTTTACCACTTTATGACCATCCCCACATACAGAAGACTTTGATAGTATATGATAGTTGGCTAAAACAGGAATCTCTGAAGATAATACTTTCCAGTTTTGTATCCAGGAATTGAATTGTTCTACTGTGCATGGCAGCAGTTGCTCCTGGCCCTCACCCATAAGTAAGAAGAGGTCTTTGTGGAATTGAGAAGTGTAGGGCCCAGATACTTTCAGGATTTCAGAAACTAAAATCTTCTGTAGAGTTCTGTTTGCAGAGTTTCAGGCAGCTTTAAACACATCTTTCTCTTACAGATCTTTCTGAGGGAAACTCCAGACTTGGTTTTGGTGTTAGACTGTAAGTTCATTACAATACCGTAACTGTCTAATTCCCATCTGTGTCTCATCCATGCGATTGCTTTTTGGGAAGATTTGTCTCCTTGGTCCTTCCCTTTTGAAGCTTTTGTGACAGCTGATGCCCATGCAGGCTTTAGGGGAGAGTTAAGCCAAGAAAGCTGGAGGAAGCCTGTGGCGGCTCCTCCTCACTGACTCACTCCTTTTTAGTGTAACAGAGAGGACCATGTTGTAAGAGAAAAGACACTGAAAGAAAAGAGAAATCACCTACTTATGATGTCAGAGCATCCTCTCCACTTTGAAGCTATGTTGTGGACAGACTTTCAAGCAGAAAATAATGAATGGTCAAACTGTGATTTTTCTCTCATTTAGTTTCCTGAACACAGCGAGAAAGGTTATCTTCAGTGCTTCATCTCCCGGGACTGATGGGAGACACTGCATCCTCCCAAAGGCAGGAGCCTTTGCAGAATTCCGTGTAAAATTAATCATCAGAATGGCTTAGGCTCAGAGTACAATGTAGTAGATCAGTGTCACGTCCATAAACTTGTCTCATTCTTCTCATGGCTCTTGCTCTTCCTTGCTTCTCTGCCTGTAAGAGAATCATTTTCTCTGTAGTGAAAGAAGCCCAGTTTTATATATTTAAAACAAAACAAAAGCTGATTGTARAACTACTTTAGAGAAATTTGCAGCTACTCTGGAAACATACCTGTTCCTCCTTACAGACCATAGGGAGATGCTACAGAGTGCTGTTGTAGACATGAAGAACTGAGAAAGTACTGAAGGTGTCATTCACAACATTTAATGTTTTTTCTCAATGTCCCATTTTCAAATGATTTGATTAGCCACTATCTTTCCTTATTTGRATTCTTCCTAACAGTCAAAACAAACATTGTTAGTGCAATCCCCAGTATGAGACAGTCCTAAATTCCAGCTGTTAGTATATTTAAATTAATAATAATGCTTCTGATACAACTTATTTATGATATCCAGCTGTACCTATGTTAAAGACTATCTCTGGCTTTACGTCTTTGGGACATAACTGTTAAAGACTGGGAAGTCTTTAACACAGTCAACAGGGTCTTTGTGGCAGAACTTAAAATAGGAAATTGTTGTTATTGTTGCTATAATTACGGTTGCATTCATAGTGTCACGTTGGTTAATACTCTTTATTGTTTGCATATTTCAGTTTCCTCCCAGTTCCAATGTGGAGCAAACCAGTTTATTCACTTGAGGAAGAAGATGGGTGATAGATTAGATTAGTGTTGGTGCTCTAAGGTCCACACTCTCCAAAAGCAGATACACACTGTATAAAGTTTAGTTCCCTCTGAGAGTCCTCTCTCATTATCTTGACAGGACTCATTTCCTTATTCAACCCCCCAGCAAATATATAGCACAATCTGGGAATGAGGTTATAAAAACATAAAATTATAAGGCGTTCCTGTAATTGCTAACCTTCCTGCACTGGATATTTGCACAGTAATGGTGTAGGGCCCAAAGAAGACCTGGCCATTCTCAGGGTCTCTCACCAGGACATACAGAGAGATGGCTCATTTATTTGTTGCTGCTGTCTGCAAAGAAAGTATGGAAAAACAGTGTTCCACACTTTTAAAGATGTATAAATGACACACAGGAAGGCTTGTGATACCAGTTATCACTRTGATGGAGCTTACCTCCACTAAAGCAAGCAGCATCAGGTGTTCCTCTGGGAAGCCAGCTTCAGTCCCTTAACAGTACACAACTACTGTTTCTGGGACCATGGCTCCCTGTGAGACCCAGGAAACCGTAATTCTGGCTTGGTCTTTGCCCCGTTAGCCATGAAAAAAGGAGAGGATTTTGGATCTTCCTTAGGACAATACCATTGCTTTTTATGCCTTTAGGCATGCCTGGAATTCTCAGTTCTCCACAATGGGATGGGAAGTGTCTCTGATAGGTGTTTTCTGTTATTTTTGCCCAAGGATAGTGAAGAAAGGAGAAGAGGAGGTAGATAGACTGCTGTGCAGAATTGAAGAGAGGTTTTGTTAATATAACTGTCCACACAAGCAATATGAGGCTCTTGAGCTGGCAGACTTCATGCTCTGCTCATTGACAGCTCTGCAGCAGCCAGCAAATACTTCTGAAGAGCAGCCAACAATCTCAGGTTCAGCTTGCTGGTAGCCAGCAGCAGCATGGATAGTTACGGTAACAGTGAGTTCAGGAGCACATCGCACTAACCTTTCCATGATGTAGCATCACTTTCAAAATGGCCTCCTACACAATTGGAATACAAAACCTTTACCCTGAATTTTCAGAAATGAGAAAATGTTGGGGAAAAATAGCAGTTTATAGAGCTTACATAGCAGCATCATGGTGAGGTAGTGCCTGTGACACCTAGTCCCCTCCCCAGAACTGATTACAGAAGGGTGACTTGCTGGTAAAAGTTCACTGTGCATGCTTGTGCCATTTTCTGAAGCTCTAGTTTCCTGAGCGTGGTGATGCATCCACCTAGAAATATCTCACTTATTGTCATCCCAGATGACGGGGTTGGACCTCGGGTGATGTTTTTACTTTTTGAACAGGGGCATGAGGAGCAGGCATTATGACAGCAGGGGCAATAGTCAGTGGAAAGCATGGTTTCAGAACAGATACTACACAGTGATCACCAGCATATGTTGGCTGTGGCCCCGTACGTGGAACGACCTGGTTTAATCAAGAGTTGTGCAGAAGGCAGACTATTTGTGACTGTGCTAGGGAGACTTGTGTAACTGCAGATGCAGTAGAACAGTTACGAGCTTACAAGGTGCAGTCCACACAGTTCATGCTCAGTTGGTTTCCTTTAGCAGGCACTAGCCATCAGAGGGGGAAAAAACATAGATAGCAAGGCAGTTAGCAGCACCTGGACCTGGGATCAGGTCTTGTTCCTTGGCCCAAGCCACAAAGATGGTATACACATACTCAGAATGTTAGGAATTTCTTTAACACATAAGCCGAGACAGTTTTTATGTTGCGGAGTTTATAGTATGCAAGACTAACAATGTGGTTAATGTAGCGTAGAGCAGACTAGTTGGGGGGATAGCGCACGTGATTCTTCGTAGTTCATCTCCTCTCTAACTTCCTTTAAAAAAAAAGTTGTCACTACCTACTGATTAGAGCCAGCAAATTTCTATAAACATTCTGGGTAGTTGATGGCTATGAGAAAATGCTCCAAACTGGGCTTTGTATAAAACTGTTTTCCTTTTTCAAGAAGAATCAGTTCTCAACTGCTGTGGTATTTTTTTGGTCTGAAGCATAAAATGGAATATTAGAATATGAATGTTTTTCTTTTTCTGAATTCATCTGCAACATATGTTAGTATAGTTATTGATGTGTCTTTTCTAGATTGTGCTCTGTCATTTCTCTCTGAAAGAAAAGCAAGTAGTGTTGTAGGTGTATGTATGGTTTACCTGAGAGTGCCACCAAAGGTGCCTAACAATATCTTCTGCTTCTTTGATCATATGGTTTGTCATTATTTTGATGCTAGATGAATTGCTCATGACCCTTTTTCTTTTCACTTCAGTAAAGACAGAAATACGCTGTTGTATTAACAGTAGTCTTGGAGTGAGCCAAGAGGTGTTTGTTGTTTTGTTTTGGATTTGGATTCCATTTGTTTTGGATTGGGTTTTTTTGACATACACATTTTAGCTTTGATATCAGCTATGTCGTCACCACTGCATTGTCACCACTGTCTGTGGTTTTTGATTTCCTGTGTTGCTGGATTTTGAGTGCCATTGTAAATCCTTGTAAGTGTCAAAGGTGAATTCTTTGGAAGCATATTTTTTTAAAAATACTTGGAGAGATACAACCAGAGATAAAAATCATGTATTGAATGATTTGAAAAAAAAGCTTTCCTTGAGTAATAGCTCAGTAGACTTTATTGTTGTGGATGCTTCAACCAGCATGAGGGCAAAATCAGATTTGTTAAATTGTAGGGAATGGGAGAATTCCCTTAAATTTGAAATCTCATGCACATTCTAGGAAACACGGTGGCTACAGACTTGATGAGGCAGGCCTACTCAATAATCAGTTGTGTTAAGCATATGTAATATGAAAAAAATATATAACTATTTCTTTTACTTTTAGCAAACCAAAATCTTTGAGTGACAGTTCTCATGCCTATACTGAACAAGCAGTTTGTTACTGTGGTGGATTGACTTTGTTTCTCAAAAAAAAGAAAATTTTCAAACACAAACTTCATTTTCTTCATTTTAACACCCTGAGATTTATTTTAAAAAAATCAGTCAGTCATTAAATGTGATCATGCAAAATGAAGTAAATGACATACAAGAATTTCTTCCTTCTTCCCCTGGTCAAAACACATGTTGAAGGCAGTGGCAAGATCATATGACCAATATACAAAATATGGTGAACTTATGCCAGGTAGGAAACATTGACAATTTTGCCTTGATGCTGTCAGTGATCCTGTCATCTCAATTTGGATGCTTAGATGAGAGAAAATAGCTCTTGAAACTACATTGGTACCGAGCAGCATGGAAATTTTGAAGACAATGGTAACTGCATTCACCACCAACATTTTTAGTTCCCTTCTCATGTACAATACTAAATACTCGACAAAACTATACAAGAAGCCATCCCTTCTATCCAGTGTGCTTCAGGAAAGGTCATCCCAAACAAGAAGCCAAGATATGGTTCGATCCTTTAAAAGAAAATTATCTTGAAGGATATCCAGTCACTTTGCAACAAATCTGAAACTGCTACCAAAATAAACTAATGCTAGTCATTCAACCCAGAAGAAGAATGGGGCCAGTTAACATGATGAAGAGGAATCCAGAAATAAATATATTTGTTTTGTGACATGTTATAATTTTCCCCATACCACACCCTCATCTAATCTTTGTGTTCTGCAAGCAAAAATTACCTGCTTATCTTGCTGTCCTTAAACAGCTGGTGACTGTATCTCCATTTTCCTTGATAGCATCCCTTTTGATTCCACAGTTAAACAATGCTTCTGTCTCATCATGCAGATAATTTAGGCAATCTCAAGCTAAACCCACAGCAGTTGTTTTGAACCTGTGCTTGGCTTGTATGTCCCTGATGCATTTCAGACTGAAAGGGTTTGTGGTCAAACCATGGCTCACTGATGTTTTATTTGAGTGTAGCTCCACTGACTGATCCTTATTTTGACTAGTGTCAATATGAATGAGACTGGATTTGGATATTTTATTACTGATGTATCCAGAATTTATGGAACCCTGTAGGAACAGTCATGTTTGGAAGGAGAGGACAGAGAACTGCATATCGAGTTTGGATGCCATGGGAAACCCCACCTGTGGCAGGGCTTCTTTGCTGTTGAGTGGTGCGTTCTGAGTTGCTTTATCTATTCCTGTGTCAGGGTAGAGATGTTTGCTGCAAGTCATACATCTCACAGTAAAAGATAAATGGGAAGGCCTTTTATCCCATGCCTACTTTTTTTCATTACATATAGATTAGAATCATTAGATCTGTAGGTTGTTTTATAGCTTGATATTGTCTACGTAGAAAAGCATGTTCATGATTCCTACTCTGCAAGTGTTCAGACCATTTGATAAGAAGCAGACAGAGAGACCTAACATGAAGATGACTTTGTCTTGTGTGAAGAGATCTTTGAAAGACATATGAGCAACAAAAGACTTTTCAGAACTCCTCTGTCAGGATGTTACACAGATATGGAAACCCTCCATTTTGTTTCTCATTTTAACTAGCAGTTCTGGCACTGGATGGAGTTAACAACAGTAGCAGAAATAAATAGATCGCTAGATGTGCATGCACTTAACAGCATCCACAAAGAGAATTTTTGAGAAGGACTCAAAAGTGGTCACTTATGTTACTAAGCAGTTATTTGTTTGCAATCATTTGCATGCTCTGTGGCCAAAATTTGCACGTAGATTTTGTGTCTGATTTTACACCAAGGAAATTGTTACTGTTTTTTATGCTTATATCTGCATCATTGTCTTTTCTCTGGTCTTAACCATGCATACCAAAATAGCATAAAATGTTCAGTAGCATTGGACAGAGTTTAGTATGTGACTTATTTTCCTTATCTTTTGGATATATTTATGAAGGCTTTTTAGGAACTTTATTTGGTTAGAACAACCTTTTTCTTGCATCAATATTACTGAATATCAATACAAGATATGTTGATGGATTCTTTTAAAGCAATTATTGTCTCAGTCTTCTTGGAAGAGGCAAGTTAATCAGTGCTTCACACTAATGCAAAATACAGGAATTAAAATTTCCATAGAGTGGCTATCATCTTTTCTGTTTCAACAACTTTATATAAAGTTGGGTCAATTTTTGCAGTAGCTTTTTGGTGGCCATAACACAGTTATGATACTTGACTACTGACATTTACTACTTAAGGGAAATTCATCTGTACTAACTTCTTACAACAGCTTCTCAATGAAGATTTTATTGTATGAGACAGATGTATCGAGACTTATCTGGTGCTTGCTTCCTCCGTTTTCCCAACAGTATTTGGGGTAAGGCTTCCTTGAGAGTGCTGTTAGTTTGAAGGCAATTGAAAGCTCTTCCAAGAAAACTTGTAACAGATTTGCTTCCTCTGGGAAGGTATGTGAACTCCAGGTTTAAATCCCAAGTACTGTTTTGCCATCATTTTAAACATGGAGTACCTGCAAACTTGTAGGCTATCTATGATGTGTGAAGATGGGTTATAGAAGAGGCACTTTTTAGACTCCACAATGAATGTGAATTATTGCTATTTCTTCTTTTCACTTGGCTTGACACAGACTTAGATGGAAAATAGGATTTTTTTTTCCTTCTTTTTTCTGAAATGCAGCTGGTTTTAGAAATGGAGTCAGCTGGTCACTCCCTGTGTTGATAAGTTGCTAGGTAGAAATGACACAGATTCCAGCATCAGTAACCATGTAGGCTACTGTCACTTTCTTTTCTGAAACCACTTCTGCTGTCCTGATCAGTGAGAGACACTCAAAGCAATTTTCAGAATTGTTTTCACATGGTTAACAATGATGTTTAGCTTTGGAGGAGGTGGGCTGTGGTTTGAGATAGCAGATCTCTTACTAGCTTGCTGTGACCATTTATCAGCATTTCATAGTAAGAGATTGAAGACCAGTCTTTGTTCTTGAATTAGGTTTCTAGTTTGTGTTAATAATTATATTTTCTGTGGGATGTCCATAAAAGAGAAGGAGGAGGTATGGGGAACCATATTTGTTTTACTTTATTTGAAGTAACAAGCATGATATATATATATATGTATATATAAGTGTGTGTGTATGTGTGTGTAGATTAGTAATATTCAGGTCTAGCTTTGGTTTAATGGGTGCAAACTGGAACTCCATTAGAGGTGAGCACTTAAACAGAGATTGTATGCAGATCATAATTTTAATATATTTTCCTTTTTCATACCTATGAATTTTTACTAGTAGTGCATTCTTAATGAGTTGAATTATGTGTTTTAAATATTGAATATATAGATGAACTTAGTCATTCAAGATCACCTTCTGCATTTAAAATTACAAACAATAAAAAAATCAGTTATATTCAGAATTGTCTTTCAGTCCTTAACAACCTTTGATGTGCTTTACTTGAATAAAAAAGCACACATTTTAAAATGTGAAATTTGAGAGGACAGGAGAAATTTGTCTTTAAAAACCTTTTCAAACTCTGCAATGTCACAGGGCAAAGGCAGGGTAAATGTAGCTATTTTGTTATCTTGACAGTCTTTCTGGAGCAGATAGTTGAGCRATTTTGGTCTGTTTCCACAGGTTTTCAATACATACTCCAATGAAGACTATGACCGGAGAAATGATGAAGTTGACCCAGTGGCTGCATCAGCTGAATATGAACTTGAAAAGCGTGTGGAAAAGCTGGAGCTTTTCCCAGTTGAGCTAGAAAAAGGTGTGTAGTCTATATGCCACTTTCAGCTCCTATAAAACTGATCTACAGATCTTTTAAGAGGAAGTCCACTTACCTACAGAGTGTATCTTGAATTCCTATGAATCTGTTGTAGTTATCTTGGCTTTTTGGATTTCAGTAATTGTTCAATAAGGATTTAAGGAAGCAGTTCAAAGATGTACAGTTTTTTTAAGAGAATTGTTTTGTGTTACTCCATTCACACATGATTTTACACAGTGTTTCATGTGATGTTTTCATTCTCCACTGGAAGAGTATCAATCTTGATCAGTTGTTCTAGGCTCCTTATAATGTTAGAGATAATATTATTTTTTGTGTGTAATTACAATAATATAATATTAAGGTTTTTAAAAAGAAAGAAAAGGAATTAAGTTTATTGACCTGGAAAACCAAAAGGAACCAGAGCCTAAATGTTTATATACCAATGACTATATAAATCAAATGTAAGTTTCTGCTTTTGCTTGACTTTTTCACAGATGAAGATGGACTTGGCATAAGCATTATTGGAATGGGAGTTGGAGCAGATGCAGGCCTTGAAAAACTGGGAATATTTGTCAAAACAGTAACAGAAGGTGGGGCAGCAGAAAGGGATGGCAGGTAAACTAGACTCAATGTTTGGAAACTTTACCAACAATAATTGTTTTGAATTATGGTTTTCTTAGGAAAGAGTTCTTAGCTTAATGTATGGCATAATAACTCAAAGCTGTAAAATTCTGAGACTGAAGTGTTAAGGTCCTAATATCTGATATGATTGTGAAAAGACACCAGTTTTGTGAACTTACTTGAAACTGTTTAAGGAGTCCAGGTTTGCCAAAGATTTGTGCTTGAGTTCCTAAAAATCAAAATGCTTTAATGTGAGTAGCTGGAGACTCCAAATTGCGTGTTGTTTTTGAAAGTACTTTATTTTTTAAAGGTTTTAAACTCCCACATCTTCTTTTGGCTTTGAAGCCAGCTTTAAATAATGAGTACTTATGAAAATAAGTTCTGCTGAACATGTGATTAGAAAAGTAGTTAGAGTTTTGTGTTTCTGAATGGTTAAACTCAGTAAATACACACACTTTCAAACTGACTAACACAAACTGGTATTTTGTATTTCTTGAATATGCATATTTTACTATTCAGAAGTTCAATTTTCACCCCTGTTGCACTAAAACTGCTTTAGTAGATTTGAATAGACAAAATGAATAGACCTGCACAGTAAATCTTACCCATTCAAGGAACAGACTGGGTTTTGTATTCTTATGTAATGCTTTTTAGTTGCTTCTGGAATTGCTTACCTGGTTCAAATTGCTTTTGAGCGTACAATATTTTCTATCATATGGGATAGAATTTTGTCTTCATTATACAGTATCTAGCACAATGAGGCCATGATCTCTCATTAAAAGTTAGAAAGACACTTTACTAGGTAATCATTTAATAATAACAAATGTTCTTAAACATCTTGTTACCCATATAATTCATTATTTTATCCCAGTGCATACCCTTTGTAAATTTGTGCGCAAATAAAATACTGCTTATCAACTCTATTAGCATTTAGTCTACTTGTATGTGTTTGGTACCTATACGTAACAAAACAGTAATGTAGTTAAAATTATACCAATAAGAAATATAGGTAAACAGAATAAGAACAAACTGTAACAAAATTATGTTGTCTTCTACAAAAGTGTGTTTTAGTAACGTGTTCTTTATGGTTGAAGACCTGTAACTTGTCTTCTTGTGCAAGCTACAGAGGTAGTGCGTACTACCCCTATTACGTACTTACCATACCAGGCAAAAGGTTGTTCTGATATGGAACCCTCTTACAGGTTAAATCATAAAACTCTGCATGGCAGGAATTGCAGATTTTAATAGGATTGCCCTAAAACTATAGAAGTCAACTGTCTTCCAGATTGGGCTTGAAGGTATCTTTACAGATCTTGGCAATCAGGCACCAACTTGAAGGCCAAGTACTGAGTTATCACAGGCTTGAAAAAATTCTCAAAGGAAGTGAAGAAGCTGATACCTCAAGATGTTGAGAATTCATCCATTACTTTAAATTGAAGCAGAAGTTTTCTGAAAGGTATGCTTGAGCTCAGCTGAAAGGCATTAAGCTCACTACTGGAATTCTGTGTGCAATTCCCTGGTAGAAAATCAGAGTAGCTCACAACTGTTCTATTTGATAGGCCATGTTCTGATGATCTGTGTTTGATGTTCCTCTCATTATTCACATATTTGAGAGGGCTACAGAAGTTCATGTTCAGAACACAAGTTTCTTCTTTCATTTCCCTAGATGACGTCTCAAAGGAGCTTGTCAGCCAGGGAAAAAATACATTTCTTTAACCATTCGATTTTTGTATTGGTTTTCAGCTGGCTGAATGTTCAGTCAGCTGAGAAATAGCTCTCTGATTTTCTCTTTGAGAGCCTGACTGATCATTGACTTGAGGAGGGACATGTAATCCTCTCAGGCAGGAGCAGCTGATTCTCTGATAAAGTGCATCAACTGTAAAAGGTCCTGTTAACTTTGCCTTTGTGAAAAAACTAGTTAATCATTAACAGTGATACCAAAACCAAAGTCTTCTGACAGAAAATAAAGCTATATTTCAACAGTTGCGTCAGATATTCTGAATAACTGCATAGGAGTCTTCAGGCAGAATCTCTAAAGCTACATTTTAAAACATTACAATATTTTTAGGAAAACTCCCATTTTCTATTGCAAGACCCATCAAGTCATAATACAATGTACTTCCCTCTCATGGAAACCCCAAATCTGTACAAAGGGATTTCTCAGCGACTCAGCACCATATTCTTGTTTCATGTTGCTGCAGACAAACAGGTAGTTTTCAGTTGTCACGTCAAAGGCATTGTATAGCAATATTTAACCAAGGAGGGATGCTTCAAGACAAGTCCAAATTCAAGCACGTTGATAAGTAATAAGAAACAGTATTAATAATGTGTAGAATATAAAATCTGAAAAATAAAATCTTTTCTTGGGTAAATGCATAGCTTTTTCTTTCAAATGACTAGCAAAAGCAGATGCTAGTAGAGATGAGTCATTTCAAAGTATTTTGATAACAATTTATCTGAGAACAACTGTTTTGAAACATTGCACAGTTCTCAAAAAATATTCTAAACTTTGTCTCTGCACAAGTTAAATTTTTCAGTCCATCATACAGAGCAATAATTATCTAAGTAATTTGTTCAACTTCAGTTGTTTTACTTGTATAGCTGCTACTTCATAGAAGTGCTCTTTCACATAGGTGAAGGTTTAAATCGTGGCTGTTAGAAAATAATTGTCAGAATTAATTTTGTTCATGATAAAAACAGTTAAACCTCTATAATTAGGATTTCTCAACCTGAGTCGAATTTTTTTTCATGTTTGAAATTATTTTGTTCTAGATATTATTAGTCACTTAATAAGAAATAGTAATGTCAAACCTCCTAGCACATCTGAACTGGGAAAAGGTCTGAGGATAGAATCAGGGTATGGAAAAAAAGTGAAAATAGAGCCAATAATCATCCCTTACTTTGATTTGTATCATTAAATTACCTTTAAATTTTTAGATGGAAGGATGCTGCTGCTTTTTAAAAAACAGTTTAGAGACTGACATTTTCCTTTGCCCATTTGTCAGTTATTAATGCTGATTTGGTAAAGATGATGACCTGCGTGCACTATCCACTCCTAAACTGATAAAATAATTTTGACAGTTGTCTCCAAAATCCCAGCTCAACACAAAAAAGAGGGCAAAAAAAAATCCACTATGTGAAATAGAGCTTGAAATATTGTATTCAGTAATTTTAAAATGCTTTGCAAAGTCTGTAGGTCAGTATTTATTACAGTTTATTACTTATAAAGTTGTAATTTAAGAAAAGTTTTAAAATGTTAGACACACAATTTAGTGCTAAAGTCCTAAACATACTCTTGCTTCCATGTATGTACAATAGCCATACTTGCAGAGGCAAACTAAATATTTCTACTTGTAAATGACATGTTATGTGGCAAAGAAGGCATCTGTGCACAAATAACTAATTTGTATGCATAATTAGGAAAATTTCACAAGCCGTTCAGGCAAGCAGATATGTGTATATCTTTTTGTATTCTGGTTTCCAGACAAGTCAGTTGGAGAAATGGAGATGAATTGAAAGCATTAGTTATGGTTACGTTTACTGGCATTCATTAGGTATTGGATTATTCCTAACTATAGACATGTCTTTATGGTTGAGAGGCAGAGAAAGCCTCGAGCTCCAGCTGAAGTGGGGCTTCAGAGCAGATCCCAAGGACAGGGAAGGTCGTCCAGAGAACTGGGCTGCAAGAAGTTCCTGGTYCCAACAGTGCTGGGGGTCTTCTCTGGGACCAGCCTGCGGAGAGGCGAGGGGTTGGCTCCGGGCACGAGAGGGAGAAAGTGCCAAGCTGCAGCTGCAGCAAGGCTGCAAAGGGGCTGCCAAAGGCAAGGCTGCCCCGAGAGCTTTGCTGCAAGGGGGTTTCAGCCTGGCGCTGGCTGTGCTCGTGCACCTCTGGGGCTCAGCCTTAGCTGAGCATTGGGGCCTGAGAGACCAAGAGAGCCCAGAGGTGCCGGGTAAGTGGGGCTGGGCAGGGGCTCCCAAGGGAAAGGGAGGGCTGCCAAGGGAACGGGGCTGTGGGAATAGCTTGGTCTGGGCAGTACAGAATGTGCATGGCAACAGATAAGACCCATCTTTTTGACTTAGATACAATTATATGATTTAAATAATTTTAATTATCTGTTGTATGATATATGTGCATGTTTATATATAATTAAAATATGTGTATGTMTAGAAAGAGAGGCTGTTTGGAGGACAGTGGCCACCAAAAATAAGAGTTGGAAATGAATTTAGGAGCAGTTTGAAAAAGAAAGAAGGAGATTCATAATAGGCCTGAAGGACTAACAGAATCTGATTCAGTTCCAAATGAGCTAGATAGAGCCACCTACAGAGTTGCAGGCAACTGTTTTCTAAGTTGACATTTCATCATCTGAAATGCTGTAACTATCTGTATGAACGCTACTAATCCATTGCATAGTGAAGTATGTAAAACATTGTAGCTAAAACTGCCATCAGAAAGGAATAAAACACTGTTCTTTCACCATTTAGTTCTCAGCTGAGAGGTTGACAACTTCCTGCTTGGTGGGCATCAACTTCTTCAACTTCTTTTCTTGGAACACCTGTGACCATCTGACTGCAACTCGTGTCTGCTGATTTACAATAATATTGCTAATTTTTCTAGTATCCAAATATGATAATAATGTGATAGATGTGTTTATTAAATGCTTCACTTAAAATTGAAATAAGATTTTGAGATTAGAATGCCTGATATGATTTTCAAGATACACATAAAGGCTGTCACAAAGACAATTTTTTTCAAGGTTTCTTATATACAGAAAGGAAATAAATATCCTGTTAGTATGTGACCAGACCACAGTGACATTGTGTTCTGAGGTTGCCAAAGAATAATTTTAATAATTTTTCTCAGCAGTGGAGTTGAAAATATTGCTTGAATGCATGTAGAACTGCAACATGTTATGTCAGACTTGACAGTGAAATTAGTGTTCCAAGTCAAAATGCTTCAGCAGTCCTTTGAAGCCTGTCGTGCTGTGAAAGTTTCTCTTTGCAGTGTGTAGGCAGAAAAGAAATCTTATCACTAAGATAGCCTAAGATATCTTAGATAATTTAATTAAGCTGCTTTAATATCATAATTTAAATGGGATTTTTCATGGGTGTTTTTCAAAGTCTTTATAGACAGTATTGTTTGGATAAATGGCATCCATGTAATACTTGAAAATTACTTTCTTTGACTAGTTCTGAATGGTATTTTTTGGTTTTTGAAACTGTAGGAGTTTGTGTATTTCTAGAGGGAATGTTAATATAGCAGTCCTCCTTACAAATATTTGCAATCCAGATGATTCTAATGCCTGCCCCAGAGATTTCATAGTAGTGCCTATTGCAGATAAAAGCAACTTTTTTTTATATACCTTCTAACTTTTTATGCCTAGAACAGCGTATCTACAATAAATTGGTGTTTAAGAGACAGTGTTCGCTAAAACAGTCCAAGACCTTATTCTTGTTATTGTGTGCCCCAAGTTCACTCCTATGTTGCTGGGAATTCATGTTTTAGAGCAAGTTAGATCAAATTTTTTAAAAGAGTAGGTCATAATTAAGTCTGATGCACAAACTCTTTCCTCTGAAGAGGAGCAGGTTGTTTTAGTTAAATATCACATTTTTCTTCCATTACTGTGAAATACCAGACCTCTATTTTATGCTGCTTTTCAAGATTGGCTTAGGAAAGGATGAAACAGGAACTCTTCAAGTATCTCATCTAAGTCATATGGCAAATTCAAGACTTTGTCTTGCTGTATTTGTATGCAAGGAAAGTGACTGGATGATGGATGCAGTTAATTGTAATGGTAACTCTGAAGTTGTCTTTATAAGATATTTATGTACAAGCTATGATACATTTTTCATTTCTTCAGTGCTAATGTTTCCTAGTATTTGCCAATATTGAATTGGAAGCTACACTTCCAGCTCAGGGAGGAAACATCTTCTGCATTGTTTGTGTGTTGTTTACCTGAATCATTTTATTTGAATGCAGTGTCCAGTCTTTATCTAAAATCAAACAAAAATAAATGCTGTATGCTATGCTTTGATGAAATCACACAAAATATTCCCTAAATTATTTATATATATATTCTTGTTTTTTTTCCCTTGAAAGGATCCAGGTGAATGACCAAATTGTGGAAGTTGATGGCATCAGTCTGGTTGGTGTTACACAAAATTTTGCTGCAACTGTTCTTAGAAACACCAAAGGGAAAGTCAGGTAAGTATATTAGAAGAAAAATGTTTGTGATTGAACACTCAAGATTATTTAGCTTCTTTCACAGCAATATCAGTCTGCCTAGGTAGGAGCAGAGTTTTTTGAACTCTTTGTAGCTTTTGTGTTTTTATACCAGGACATGGAAGAGCTATGGTTTTACATTTTTTTGTTTTGTCTTAGATTTTTAAAATATGACTATCAGTAAGAAACAAGCTGAAATTACACACACAAAAAGATTCTTAATGAGTATAAGCTGGTCAAAACTCCATTGACCAAAGATATTTACATCAGCTGAAATTACTAATCTGTTAGCCATATTGCAATTATGCTGTCACTGATTGCCTGGAGCCCTCCACGCGTTTCTGTCGGTGAGGCTGGCTGAGTTACCTGCAACTGGGGTTGGAGGAGTAGGCAGTGAGCTCCCAGACGCCAGTTCTGCACACAGAAGAAGAGAGTACTGGATGCAGTGATGTTGGGAGTTACTGATTTGAGGAGAGTTACAATTCACTATTAATTCAGTGAGCTACTTGATTCCCTACACCGTCTCTGGGTTTCTGCCTCTCTGTTCCTGTGCTCCGGTTAGTTGAAAGTCATCACTGCAAGTAACTGTAAAATAATGAACATGCTAGAAAATGTAAAATACATTACAAGTAAAATTCTCTATGAATATAAATACAAGAATTTAAAATGTTTGTAAATGAGTAACGGTACCTTTTCTCTGAAAATGAACTATTTTGCTATGTAAAAACATATACATTAATTTAGCTTTTCTGTTTAATAACCTAGCAATTTCAGTAAAGACTTAACACTACAAAGTATATACAAAAATATCTTGGGTGTACTGCAATGTAACAGCCTTTTGTTAGTCACCCGTTGGTTCTCTCTCAAAATCCTCTTTAGTGAATACAGTTTAGTCCTTTAGTTAATAAGAGTTTGGGGCTGTCTTCTTTTGAACCATGACTGAACTATTCAATGAAGTATATGCAAGGTCAGTTCCCCTCAGACTGTGGCGTTGGTGTGGTGGCATGTACGTTTTGCAATAATTTCTTAGCTGTTCTCACACAACATGAAGGAATAATTTTGGAATATAGATTCTGCAAAGAATCTTGGGTGTCATTGATCAAGATTTTATTCTGTCGGAGTGGGAGACGGACCCGGAGTAACGATGAGTCTCAATGTGAGTATGATCGTTCTCCCTTTATTAGAGCTTATACAGAGTATATATAGACAGGCGATAGAGCATGTGCTAGCAATAGCTGTATGATTGGTTTACAGTCTCTGTTCACGYGCCTAAAGCGAATACAYGATTGGTGCAAAGTTGCTGTTCACGTGGAGGGGCTTGTCGGCCCCCTCCTTGACTTGTTTACCACTACTTGCCTTCCCCTTTTGTAATGGTCTAGGAATGCTCAAGGACAGTTCACATAGCCGTGGGATCCTCCCTCYAYTGTGAAGACARGATTGCTCACTTCTAAGAGATCATGCCCCTTTTCACTTAACCATTCTTCCACATTATTCAAAAAAGATTATTTAGGAAAAATGTTTAGAAATTGTAGCATAATTACAGGTGAATTACTTTTGTGTAACATTTACAATTGTAGCTACACAGTCTTATTTTGTCAGACTCACACAGGCTATGAATTTTCCTACTGGGCTGACTATAAAGGTAAGAATATATTTAATTAAGCTTTTGCATATTTAGGACCTTAGAACATAAAATTCTTATGACAGAGAAAATGCCTTCCTGTGTTTTGGTACACAAAGCAAAATGTTATGTCTTGTGTTTGATGTTTTAGTTAAAAAATGAAAGAAAAAGAAAAAAGTGCTCTCATAAAACATAACATACACATTATATACATTTATAACCAGCATAGTTCATATAATGGTTATTGAATAAATTATGGGATAGATTACTTGCTTCCCTGGAAAGATAATGGGTTTGGAGGAAGGAAGAAACGAGAAGATTTTCACGTAGGATGCTCCCAGATTCTTGCCTTGGTGTTTAAATTATAGTCAGACTGGTTGCAGTCTAGACCCTTTTGTCATAAAATAGTACGCTGTAAAAAGTATTGCTTCACTGTTGTTCAGCTCACATTGGCCAGTGTGCTCTATACCCTGTGCACAAGGATCATTGGCTTCTGACAGGTCTCATTTATCAAAGAGAGATGTATGAATTTTTACATTTTTGCTAGTAAGTAGGCTTAAGATATTGAGCTTTCACCTGAAAAATGACCAAATGCATTAGTGTCACAACTGGATAAAGAAATCGTTTAAATAATGTTTATATTAGAGTAGCTGTATAAGAGTTGATATGCACATTGGCATATAGTGTGTTTAGCAGCCTTTTACTAATGCGTGTTTAATCAGAGGGGAAAAAAGGCATAGAATTTGGTGCAGCTCCCTCTTTTTGCTTCATGTAGAACTTAATGAAAAAAAAAAACAGAAAGACTTCTGTTTTACACATTGCACATGATATTTTTTACTTGTTTGTGATAAGCTGGGAGGAACACTTGAAGATATTGCTAAGAAATCTGTGGCATAGGCAGCCTACATGGGTTCTGGTCAGATCCTAAATGGTTAAGTATGTTGTCTGATATTCTGCTGACACCGATGAATTGTATTTGTTTTTAGCTACTCAAAATTAGAAGTGCATCCAAAAAACTTTATTCTTTGAAGATATTCTTGATGTTGGGGCTCTACTATAGATCTAAATGTTTACTTGTTAGTTAAGTAAGCTACAACTAATATTGATGTATTAGGTTATAAAAGAAAATTACATATTTGTATCTTGCTGTTTTCCTTTTCCTGAACTACATAAGGTCTCTGCCTGCTACTTATTTGGTCAGGCGAGTGATTGTTTTCTGGCAGATCCTCTTTCCCTGTTACACCTGCCGTGACGGAATGATCTCTCATCTTCCACCCCCTCTGACTGACAGCATTCACAGCATAAGAGGATCTCTTGGGACAGAATTGCTCGCTTGCCCCCAGCCGTTAATTCCTGCCTATTGGAAGTGTAAAGAGCAGTGATGTTGACCTTTGAGTGCAGGCATTCCCTTGGCAACTGCCATTAATGATCCACATCACTGTGGGAGGCAGGAGAAGCAGAAAAGGTTGGTTGTTGAGACTTTTGTGGAGAAGAGACTAGTAGCCTGCTATATAAATACCCTCTGCCTCTCTGGCTGTGGGTATCCCATCTGATCTACAAGTGTGTAGGTGGTGTACAACCATACTCCCAGCCTAATTCAAAACAAGGCAACTTCATGAGTCTGTCTTTGACAGGAGAAATCACATGCATACTTACTCGCGTGTGCTGTTTAATAGAATTAGAGTTCTGCTGAAATTATTGTGTGCATTGCAATGTCAGTTTAACAGATCTCATACAATTGCTCTAATAAACATAGTTATTTTTGCGATTATCATGTAAGTTCTGTATACCTTTCTTCTGCCTTGTATGCTGCACACATAGAGATTTGTGTGCGTCCCACTGGCATTACCTCCTCTTTATAACCCACAGCATTATACACAACTGTTTTTCTCATAATGTAGTCAAAATGTGTGCTAGTTTTTGTAGCAAGGTTTATACGTGATCAGTTGCAAGGAAAGGATGTTCATGAAAGGAGTGACTCTAAAGCTACTTAATTCTTTGCAGTAAATGCAGTTAATATCTCTTCGGCAAGCTTGCATTAATACCGATGCTTAGTGGTTTATTTTTCTCCTTTGAGCCTTCTGAACACTTTTGAATGATCCTGACGGTGTAAGTCGTTGACCTAGAATAGATTTTGCAATGTTTCTGCCAAAAAAACGTATCCGAACTGTCTGTAGCTGACATACTAAAGAGACTGGGAAAATGAGAGCATGGCTTCTATGTTTTGAACTGTTCTAGTTCAGGGTGAGGGGAGAAAAAACACAAACAGCAAATATAAGCCCCTATTATTATTTTATCTGCTGTTGAAGAACTCAGAAGAGTTGTCATACCATAATGAAAGATCATTGACCCAACCAGTTTGGGTTCTCTGGTAATAATAAATTCTTTGCTTCTTTTGCACTAATGTATGATGTTTTATAGGATGATAATCAGCACCAACCAGATGTACTCTGATATCCTATAAGACAAAGGGAGGAGAGAGAATTCTTCCATAATCCCAGCTGGCAATCAGCTTCTGTCATTAGGAATGAGAATTAGCATCTCTGTGACTTTAATCTGGCAAATACAATTATGAATGCTCTATCAAKTTATGTAGATATCACATCTTCTTTATAATCTTGCTTAGCTATTTAGCTTACTAATATCTTATATTAGTGGATTTCAGAATTCAGGTTATATAGTGGAGGAATTTTCCTTTGAAATATACATTGTTTTTCAGTTTTGTTGAATGTCCCCCTCTGCTCTCAGATTAATGGATCAGTCGGAGGGCAGCACCAAACTAATACCTCTAATGGTTCTGTGCTTTTTCTGATCCCATTTAGGACCTAATCCTTCAACATGAAGTCTACGGGTGGTGCCTCCTATCATACAAGATAGGATAAGAAGGCAGTCTGACAGGGAATCCTATCCTGTTGTGGAGCTTCTCCTGTGTTATTTCATCTGATAGCTTGCTGTTTCCTCGTGGACTGTGGTGCTAGGTAGAAAACACAAAGTTCTCTAAAGTTGCTTAAGTGATCATGAGCCTATGTGACCCCACTTTTTCCCCTTGTTCTTCATCATAATGAATGGGTGCTAGGGATCCTAATGTCTTTTTCAGAGCAAGTCACTTGGAGAGTTGTATACCTCCAGGGAATTTTATGTTTTCTGAAACACACCCACAAGAGCAAAAATGTTGTCATTTTGCCCATACCTACCTAGTGTCTGTCCATGCTAGGTCAGATGTTGAAGCTTTCAGTGGGGTGTAGAAAATGAAGGAGCAATTATATTGGGGGAAGGGCGCTATGGGACTTCACTTGTCTGCCTCACTGGATACAAAGACTCATGCCCATGCAGCTCTGGGAAGCAGAGTATCCCAAGAAAGGACAGGGTCCCAGGAATCATATTGGACTGAAATTACAAAAGGGGCTTGCATGAGAGAGATTCTTCTGAAAATCCCAGTCTTTCATATGCTGTTTGTATGCTGTTATCATTATCATTTTTCTCTGAAAGGTTTCTATTAAGAAAGTTAACCAAATTCAGTATTTTGCCACTGGACAGGCAGATTTTAAATTCTGCGCTTAAATTTTCCATATCTTCCTTTGTCTTTTGAATGTGACTAAGCATTCTGTCAGCTTTCTGAACTGTTGCTAGGCACAAAGCAGATTTTCCCATAGTGCTTTCTTAGTGAGTTCTTGTTTTTTCAGGAAACCACATGGAACCTGTGCAAAAACTGTATTGTTTCTCATGACTTGCACCACCTTGAAGTTAATTATATTGATTCTAAGCTATAAGTGGATTTAGAAGTTTTTCTGTTTAATTGAACTCCCCTGGAAAGCCTCAAAATCTTCCTCTTTTAAATAAATTAGTTAGCAAATTTTGCTGTGTTACTGTTTAATTCTCTAGATCACTGAAGAGTAAGTTCCAACAATAGCAGTGTAACTACCAAACCCCGAGGCATTACACTATTAGCTATTCTCTGTTCCAATAAAGAATCATTTATTACCATTTTGTGTTTTTTGTTATCTGGCCAATTTTAATTCAAAGCAGGGTTTTGTCTCATTCCCCAGTTTGTAGATAGATTTCTTTATCTCTTACTCTACTGAAGGGCAAATGCAATCTTTCAGACAAAAATGAAGTTTTTACTTATGTAGATAACTTTTATGCAAGCAGCAGTTATAGGGCAAGACATTAAAATCCACCCTCTTAATTGACACTATCTTTATGTCATTTATTCTTTCTTCAGCTAATTTCTCACCCCCTTTTGAGCTGATTTCTTTCTGGAAAATATACTTGCTGAGAAAACAGTATGTTCATGCCTCCCATTAATTTTGTTTAACATCACGACATCTGGAAAGGTAATTTAAACAGTTGTGTCTTTTGAAGTAATAACACAATATAGAGGACAGATGAAGCCAACAGCGGGATATAGCCAACAGCAGTATACCCCCATGGGGAATGCTGTTTGCTCATGATAATGATGAACAGAATCATTTTATTTTTATGACTCCTTGCCCTAGATGATCATCTTCTCTTCTTCCAGTCCGTGTGCCTGTGCAGATTTTTTCCCTTTCTTGCTTTCTATCTTTACCTGTGCTCTTGCCCTATGAAACAGCTGAATCCTTTAAATATAAACGTTCTCCATGCTTTAAATTCATGTTGTGGAGGCAGGAAAGATCTCTACATCTTCCCAGTCCTGGATAATGAGGCATGAGCCAAAAGCAAAACATATCACCCTCCGTATCTTATTCAGAGAGTTGGATTATATTTTCTTTTTTACTGACTGGGGGTGATGTTCTTCCTTTCCTTGTTGACTGTTTCCTTGAATCCAAGTACCACCCAGAGCCAAGGAGGGAAAAATTGGAGAAAAGAAAAGTCCTTTGCTTTGTGGTGCTGATTGCAGTGCTGGGACTTTATGAAGGGCTGCRTAAAAAGCCATTTGTGCTTAGTGCACATTCTGATTCTTTGATAAATCTGRTTGATGGATATCATCCAGTATAAACTTAACTGGTAGTGCCTTGTAGCAAAAGTGTGAATTTCTCCTGCTCCTTCCAGTAGGATGATACTAAAAATTACTTAATTTGAGTTGTTTTCTTCTTTCTGATCTTTGCAAAGAGCTCTTACAAGCACTGGTAATCAATCCATACGACTACCAGGAGTAGCATGCTAAATTTAATRTTTAAAATTAATCAATAGCATTCTGAACCCTTAGCACTGGTGAGATAAGACTGCATTCATCAGTGCTGTGTTGGATGTACAGCAGTGCTGTTTATATTTCTTGGCTGCATCTGTACTTGTAAATTAAATGTGCCTCGGACTATTCTCCAGCGCTGAGGCCAGCTGGCAGCAGCATGGTCCTTGCTCATACTATTAAAATTTGTTACTGTTCAGGACAGGATGGCCATATCCAAATTGTCTGTTGGGAACATCCATAGCCTTTGCTAACTCCTGGACTGTGTTTGAGCATTATTTAGGAGAATATTAGTTAACTTGGGCCAAACCATTCCAGAGACTGTTTAAGCAATGTAACAGTGTAGACTATCAATTGCTAGTGCTTGGGGAGCATTCCCTGGCACTGTTTAACTTACTGGCATAAAGAGCCCCTGTGTCCTGAAATCTTGCTAATTTGAATTTTATGGCAGGCTTTTTCATGAAATATTTGCACATTTGGACAAGAAACAATGTATTTAAGCATGAAATGCATAAAATCTGCATGCAAAAGTTTTTAAGTGAATTTTAAACCATTTCTCTAGGTAACTAGAGCATTGTTATTAAGGTAAGTGTAACATGAATTAGTGAGATTCAGCGGGCTTTCATTAGGAGTGGGTTTTCTTTTTCTTTCCCAGGAAAAACAGCAACTTGGCAGGTTTTGAATCACATCCTCAGGTCAGTTGGACCAAAACATAAACTCCTACCCCTGCAACTGAAATATCGTTGTAAATGTTTGTTTAGCTAATTTCTTCGCTGTTTCAAAGTGCTGTATATTTTGTTGTGTAAGTTCCCACCCAGTTATGGTGAGCTGTGATTAATATGATGCCATATAGTGACAGCTGGGCAGAAATACACAACATTCCTTCTTCCCGGATGCTTCAGCAAACCACAGGGATGGTGCTGTGGGAGTACTTAGCTACATCTAGACTGTGCTACAAGTGTGCTTAAGCTTACACTAGAGTCTAGATCATTTAATCGTCCAGATTGAGGACATGCTCAGAACTCAACCACTTACTCCATGTATATACCTGGATTTCCATGGATACCAGGGAGGGTGAGGGAAGGCATATCTCACCCCAAAATGCAGTCAGGTTTTGGAAACATTCCTAGCTATYGCTTGCACCTTTTGAACAGAGTCTAAGTATATGCTTCACCTGCATTCAGGTGTTCTACAGCTTGGATTTAGAAATGCGTTTCTTTGAGCTGGCCATCCCCGTAAGAAATGGTGCTGTAGAGAATGCTGATTAGATGATCATCATTTATTCAAGAAACCTTTATGCTAGTATTGTATTGGGATGCTGTCAGATTTGCTGGAAGAGGTGAAAGAGTTTCTCTACGTGCACTCTCAGAAGTATAGAACAGTGTGAGAACTGGAACCTGGAAGAGTGCCAAAGCATTGAATCTCTTGGCTGTTTCTGAAGCAGTTTCAAATAAAGCTAATGTGTCAATGAGGCCCTGGACTAGAATTGATTTCTGTGGGAATAATTAATCTAAGTGCATTAATTTTTTTTTTAACTGTGGTTTTCTAATAGTTTGACTCAATATCCATTTAGCATTGGTAAGTGTAGCTTATCAGTGGCTTATATCCAAGACGCTGTGGAGAGACTGCTGAGGCTTTTCCAGCCCTTAAGCTATTACTTTCCTGCTCATCCAAAGGCACCAATGATACTGCTGAGGAAGACCCTGAGGTATGTCACAGGGCTCTGGGGGAAGGGGTGAAAGGGCATGAGAGCCAAGGTGGTATTCTCCTTCATCATGCCAGTGAAGGAGAAAGGATCAGATAGGAGTGAATGCAGGTCAACACCTGATTGCACAGCTGATGTTGCAGGGGAGGCATTGGCTTTTATGACCACAGCACCCTCTTTGAGGAATGAAAACTTCTGGAAAAAGAAGCGATCCACCTGGCAAAGTGGGGCAAGGGCAAGTTTGACAACAGGTTCCCTAATTTAGTCAGGAGGGTTTTAAACTAGATTCACTGAAGGAAGGTGACCTAGCTGTGAATAGCAGTAGAGGCTTGAAGGACAGTGAGGAAGTGCCTGGGGGCACTGCATGATGGGGGAGGATCTTGTACTTCCCCTGTGAAAGCAGCATGACTGGGGACTTCTCTCAAGTGCCTGAACAGAAATGCATGTGCCATGGAAAACAAACGGGAAGAATTAGAATTGTGTGTACAGCTGTAGAATTTGGAGCTCATTGGGATTCCTGAGACACTGTGGGACAGCTTGCACACCTGGACTGCTGCAGTGGATGTATACAAGTGCTTTAGGAAAGGCAGGGAAAGCAAGCAAGAGCGGTTGTGCTCAATGCAGTGGAGTGGCTTGAATGCATGGAGTTGTACTTTGGAACAAGTGGCAGGAAAGGTCAGAGCTTATGGTTAGGGACACATGGGGGGCTTTTACCACTCCAGCATCTGCTAGAAGTGCAACATGGTGGGGTACAAGCAATCTAGGAGGCTTCTGGAATGTGTCCAAAAACCGACTTATTGACACAGGTGTTTAATGAGCCAGCTAGGGAAGGCAGTCTGCTAAATCTGTTACTCACAAATAGGTGTGAGCTGGTCAGGGGTATGAAGGTTAATGGTAGCCTTAGCAGCATTAACCACAAAATGGTAGGCTTTAAGGACTTCAGAGAAGTGAAGATAAATGCTGGAATTACAGCCTTGGACTTCAGGAGAGAAGATTTTGGCATATTCAGGGATCTGCTTGGCAAGATCCCCTGGGAGACTGCCCTGAAGGGTAAAAGAGTTCAGAGACCTGGTTGATATTTGAGGACAGCTTCCCCAGAGCACAAGAATAGTCCTTTCTGACATGCAGAAGTTTGAGGAAGTGTGACAGAAGGAACATAGATGAACAGGGGACTGCTGACTGAGGTGGAACACAGAAATAAAGTACACAGCAAACAGAAGAAGGTATGGGTTATCTGGGAAGAGTATAGAGACATCAGAGCATGAAGGAAGGGAATTAGGAAAGCCAAAGCCCAGATGAAGTTGAAACTAGTGGAGGCTGTGAAAGGCAACAAAAAAGATTTCTGTAAGTATCTCAGCAACAAAAGGAAGACTAAGGAAACAGGGCTCGCTGCTCAGTGAGGCAGAAGACATAGTGACAAAGGATGCAGAAAAGCCTGTGATATTTAATGACTCCTTTTCCTCAGTTTTTACTGATAAGATCAGCCCTTAGGCTTCCCAGCTCCCTTAACCTAGTGACTGAATCTGGGGGAGTGAAGCATTGCCCATAATGGAGGAAGATTGATTAGGGATCATTTGTGCAAATTGTATGTACATAAGACCATAGGATCAGATGGGATGCATCTGAGCATGCTGAGGGAGCTGGTCAATGTTTTTGCAAGGCTGCTCTCTATTTTCTTTGAAAGGCCATGGCAACTGAAAGAGGATCCTGATGACTGAAAAAAGACAATTGTCACACCCATCTTCAAGAAGGGCAAGGAGGAGGATCCAGAGAACTAGAGGTTGGTTAGCCCTCAGGAAGATTATGGATCCTCCTGGGAGCCATTTCCAGGCATGTGAAGGGCAGGAAGGTGATTGAAATTGTGCCTAACCAACCTGATAGCTTTCTGTGATGAGATGACTGGCTCTGTGGATGAGGACAGAATAGCAGATTTTGTTTAAATTGACTTTAGCAAAGCTTTTGACATGATCTCCTCTGGTATCCCTATAGCTAGTTGATGAGATAGGGACTCGATGGTGGTCTGAAGATGAGTGGAAAATTGACTGGACTTCTGGTCCCAAAGGTTATGATCAGTAGTATGAAATCCAGCTGGTAGCTGGTTACTAGTGACATTCCTCAAGGGTCGATGTTGGGGCCAGTACTGTTGAACATCTTTATTAGTGACCTGGACATTGTTTCAGGGACAGCTGCTTCCTGCGTTTTCCACCAAATTCTCGCAGGACAGCAATGGTGTTGGAACACTTTAATGCCTTCTGCCAAATTTTGTCATGGTGTGCTGTGAAGGTTGATTGGTTAGTATGGGTGTGATTCTGCCAGAGAAATAGATGACCCCTTGTTTAATTCAAATACATATTAACTAAAATAATTAAAAAATAATAAGTAAAATTAGTAAAACAATAATGCTAATAAAAACACTGCTTAACAACAATAACAAATAACACACACTCATACACACACATCTAGCACGTTACTCATTGCAGTTACATATTATCTACAGCTCATGCCACAGCCACACCAAAGAAGTTATGTTCCCATGCACCTGTCCTGACAGCTAACCAGGCCAAGGACACCCATGTTTGCTCAAATAACTAATAAGGATGGGGTCCTGCCGACCATGGTAAAATTCAGAGTACAGCACATATCTTACTTCATCCTGGGTCCAGAGACAAAGATGGCAGCTCAAGTGCTTCTGCACAGTAGTCAGGTTTATTGACAACTATTTCTCCATGGTCTATGGAGGATCTTCTCCAAAGTTTGCTTTTCTGTGGTGGATTTATGTCTCCAGCCTCCTGCTCTGGACATTACATGGGTTGCCCAATCAAATGTTCAGTCAATGTTCAACAATCTATATATGTGACCTTATGTGACTTTATTCAGTCATTACCCTTTTCATCTGCTGATTATGGTTACTTCCTCAAGTTACTTTGGGTACTAATCTCCAGGCAGACTTGTTTACTTTTTTGTGTTACTTTTGGGTTACTACCGTCACTAATCTCCAGGCAAACATTGTTTACTTCCTTCTGCCAATCGTACTTAGTTCCTCTTTGTTACAGCTAATAGCTTTAAAGACTGCTAAATACATGTTTGTCTCTGATGCAAGTGAGAGCTGTGTGGACTTACAGATGTGAGACAGAGGACACCCTTAGCAAGTTTGCAGATGGTACCAAACGCTGATGAGCAGAGCTGCTATTCAGAGGGACCTTGACAGGCTGGAGAAAGGAGCTGGCAGAAACCTCATGAAGTCCAGGAAAGGCAAATGCAGAGTCCTGCAGCTGGGGAGGAATAACCCTGTGCAACACTGTAAGCTGGGGCCAATGAGCTAGAGCGCAGCTCTGAGAAAAGACCCTGGGGAGAGGTAGAAAGAACTACTTCAGTCTGAAGAAAAGAAGGATGGGATGGTTGGGATCTTACTGCTATCTTCAGCTACCTTATAGGCAGTAGAAAGGGTGAACCCAGACTCTTTTCAGAGGTGCTCACTGACAAGATAGGCAATGAACAGAAGTTGCAGCAAGGAAAATTATGACTGGATATTGTCGAAAAAGAAATTCACAGTGAGGTTAGCTAAGCATTGGAAGAGGTTGCATGAAGAGACTGTAGAATTTTCCTGTCCTTAGATGCAAAACTGAACAAGACCACGATCAAGCTGGCCCTGCTTTAAGTAGGGGGTGTGGGTGTGTGTGGAGGTGGACCAGAGGTTCCTTCCAACCTAAATTATTCAATGATTCAATTATTTGTACTGTTGTTATTTTCTCTTTATGGCTGTTAAGTTTCAGATCATTTTTATAGGAGAATGTGTAATGGAATCTCGTAGTTTGTGAACTTCTTACACCGAATCGTTGACCTCTGTATTGGAGGCTGACATCTATTAAGACAGTCTGATCTTGTTTACAAAAGCTTACGAGTTCTATCTTACGCTCTTGTAACTAAACAAAATTGCCTTCTTACAGGGTTTGTACCACTTTTTGCACTTTGGTTTAATTATGTAGTTATTATCCTAATGGAAGCAGACAGGGTAGGTAATTAAAGACGTCTTGAAAAGAAATTAGCTAAACGGTAGCAGAAGCAGCTCTGTACTTTAACGCTCAGAGGAAATCCGTTGATAAAACCTATTTTCAAAAAACATTTATAAAACTCCCCAAATTACATTGAGATACTATATGTTACTGTACATTTGCTATATGTTTTTTAATGACCAAACTATATTTTAGAAAAGTTAGAAGAAAAAAATGCCATTGTGAATCATGTTACAGTAAAAAACTATTCTTTTTCTTATGTGTCTGTTGCATTCTTATTCAATTTTTGTTGAATTTAAGGAATCCGAGATAAATTATTCTTAACTTAGCACTAATGCATGAAGTATTTTTAGGAGAAAAATTCACTGAGAATAATTCATTAAAAATACATGCTGTGGAACTTCAGTTTTGTGTCATAGAGTTACAGTGCTTCCACTCATTTTTCTAATTCCAAAATTCTTTTCAAAATGGAAGTGTTTTTTAAGTAAATTAATTCTTAAAATAATGTTTCTGGCTCCCATCGTTGGTAAAAATTAAATAAACTACTTTTTGTTTTTTCAAGAAGCATAGGTCTTCAGATCTTCATTTAATAAAAACTACAAATATGCCAAAAGCTGTATATGAGGTATGCTTTTAAATCCTTAAATTATCATTGGTTTGCAGGAGGCATAGGCGTTGTTGCCAGTTTCAGTAGAATACTTTCCTTAACCACCGTCACTGTAGCTGAATTTTCAGTTTCTCCAGATTTTCTATTCCTTTAGATTTTCTTATAACCGAGATAGAGTCAAATATTAATCTCTATCCCTGTTTATTTTAACACCACAACCAAAGAGAATATTTCACTGCAATTGAGCTAGATAATGTATAACTGAATATCAAGGTCAGTTCATGCCTTGCTTCTCTGTTATTCTCTCCCTCCCTCTCTGTCTCTGTCTCTCCCTCAGATTTATTCTGCATTAATGACTTTTAGTACAGCTTCATAGGTTTGCTTGGTTTTATTTTGAGCTTGTGAGCTTTAATAATTAAGGAGAATATTGTCATGATGAGATTGAAATGGTCTAAAACCCTCATTTGTCTAATATCCAGAAAATAACCAGTTTCTTAAAGATATTATTGTAGACAGAATTTATAGTTCTTTGTTATAATACTTTGGCCCTTGAGACTAATTAATTAAGTCTAAAATCTATGTGCTTAATTTTGGTGAGCCAGAGTGACGGGAAACACATAATTAGCTACTTTGTTGAAGTGTGCGTATTATGATTCAATGACTAATTTTCTGGTCAGTGATTCACAACCTTATGTCCCTTTTTAATATTTAAACACTTCAGATTGTGATAGATCTTATAGTTAAAGCCARCTGAAGCTAAAGGATTTAAGTAATATTTAGCATTTTAAAAGCTGTCTCTCCTTTATGGTTTTCTGAAGAGAGAAATATTTATTCTTCTCTCTTTAAATTACAAATTTGTAATTTATGGATTATTCTATTTACACTTGAACAGAATTATTTTATTGTATTTAATTTGATATTCTTAAAGTCATGAAATGTAACATGGCAAAAGGTTTTGTTTGCTTTGTAAAAACTGTAATTGTTGGAAACCTAATACTCCTTTTTACAACTGGCATCAATCTATGATTGAATACTTCTCGATATTTATTTTCAGATACTTTAGTCTAGTGATGGAAACATCTCACTTTAAAGCAATGAACTGTAGGAAGATAAAACATTCCTTGTATATGTCTGTTTTGGAAAATATTTGCTATATGCTTTGTCATTGCTTTGAGGCTTTTATTCACGTATCATCTAACACCTAACACCTTGCTATCATTGAGGAACTTCCTTTTGACATTTGTTTCAAACCTTGAAAGTAACATCGCTGTAACCTGTGAATGCCTTTGGGATGAGAATAAAAATCCAATTAATAAGCTTTAAAATTTTTATTTCCTACCTCAACTTACTTCTCTGTATGAAAATGTCATTGCATTACAGTTTAATGCGTCAAGACCGTTGCTAGTGTAGAAAGAGGGGCTTTTCTGCTGGAAACCCAGAGAAACTTCCCTCTCTAGTGTTATAACTCTAAAGTTGTCATGTATTAATCACAAATAATCAGGAGTTACCAGATTTCAAATCTATGGCATATTACCTATCCTAGGCTTTCAAACAGTGTACAAATAGTTGTATGAATTTGTTTGAGGATCTTATTTTCCAAGGGAGGTGAATTGCCAAGCAGAGGGCAGGAGGGAATATTATATATACAGCACATTGCATCATTCCATATTTTACTACATGAGCAATCACTCTCATGTATTTAGAAATGTGGTGCTATCTCTACTGTGTATGAATAATATATTCATGGGTAACTTCACTGAAGATATTTATTTAAAATAAATTTGATTTTTTCCATATTCTCTTTTTTTTTTGTTTTTCCATAGAGGAGACAAGTGGACAGCAAATGTGGGTTAAATACTTCTTTACTTGGTGTAGTAATGTCAAAGGTTCATTGTACCTTTAAGTTGAGACTGAAAATATGGCTGTTTTAGTCTTTTGGAGTAATAATTGGCTGTAAAATTAAAATTAAAGAGAAATAGGATCTGACTATGAGTCAGAGTGCAGAACAGATGAAGTAGAGGGGCCATAAACAGACATTCTTCCAGCCCCAGTTCTTTATCATTGCTGAGAACCAATGTCRTATTTCGTAATTGTAGGATGTGAGTGCCAGATGGTGATCTGATTTAATCAGGATTAAAATGCTGATGTTACTTGCTGATATTATTCTAGTGTCTGCTGTATTTTCTATTAATATTTTTAAACTAAGACTCTTTCTCATGAATTATTTTTGGAGCACCTTGTATCATTATTTCAAATTCAGTCAGTCATTCTCACCTTTCTTATCCTTTTGGAAGCAATTATTGGCTCATTGTTTTGTTAGTGTCAAAATAATGTCCAAATTGTATTCTTTTCTAGAGCGCATGACTTCATAGAGTCTGACAAATTGTGTGGCAGAGGAAATGGATTCGAGTTCATCCACTCATGGGAACTTGGCCTATGTATAGGTGCCAAATCTCAAATGGCTTTAACAGTGATAGGCAGTGCTAATCAAAATCATTTTCTTACATGGAATATAATACACACTTCTACTTCTCATTCCAGATAAGAAATTAAATTCATCATTTATGCCAAATATTTTGGAAACAAATAATTTGCCATATGCAGTATCTCAGAGTCACCTGATCTTGCTTTTCAGCTCTGCATAATACTTTTTTCACCTGTAATTACCTAATTGTCTTTCTAGCCTGTTAAGAAAATATTCCTTCAGCTTGACACCTTTAAACTGTGCTTTTGTTCAGTAGTTTATAATGTCAATGCTGTATAATGGGCATTTATCATTAATACTATAGGTAGCAGAATACCTAATTATAGTTATGCCATCGTGCTGGAAAAAATGTTACAATTAAAATCAATCCTAAATTTCAGTTGCTGGAAACAAGATTAGAAAGCAACGTAAGTCTCAGCTAAAGAAAGATAAACTTTCGTTGTCTTCTGTTAAGCCAAAGAAATATGCTTCCAGATCTTGGCGATAGCTAATACTGGAGAAAAATGCTCCCTAGCAACAGAAGTTCATGAAATAAAAGGAAGATTTAAATGAAATTTAAAATTAGGGAAATGGTGTCTGTCAGATTTTAAAATGTAGAAATAGATTCTCTTTTATAGGTCAGGCAAAAGACAAATATAAAAGCTCAGAAATGTCTTTTAGGCCAAGATGGAGAAAGAAATTATTCTAGTGCATGTTCCTTTCACCACAAGCTGTCAGAAATTTCTCTATATAGTTACTGTTTATCTGAACTTTTGTTGGCTTCTGAGAAATGCGTTCTCTTGAATGGGAGTGATGATACTTTTTAAAAATTTGTCCTGCTTTCAGTCTAAATACCTAAAGTTCAAACACAGCAGATCTCTTTTACTGAAATTTGGAGTGAAGATTTTAGAGGTCATTGATCACCATCACTTTTTTTGTGTATGTGGGGAAATACTGTCATTTTCTGGCCTGATGTCTCTTTTGTAAACAGTGCCCTTCTAGCAAATATAATCCACAGAACATCTTTAAAACAATCACAGGCATGCATTTTTGAAGGAAAAGGCTACTCTCTATTCTAGATACAACTAAAAATCAAGAAGTTTGATAAAACAAAAGGAATGATATTTTTTCAATTATGTTTTATATAGGTTTGTAATTGGACGAGAAAAACCAGGACAAGTAAGTGAGGTTGCGCAGCTGATTAGCCAAACTCTAGAACAAGAGCGCCGCCAGAGAGAACTCCTCGAGCAGCATTATGCACAATATGATGCAGATGACGATGAGGTAACATACTTTCTAGCATTTGTCTCTTTGGTATTTTTTAATGTTCTGTTTTGTATATCTAGTTCCTGCTTTTTAATTGTGACTCAGAGGCTAGCTTTTGGCCCTGTCCATTACCTCTGCTGATGATTTTTAAAGATTTAGGTGATAAATCTTATTTCAAGAGCATAATTGCTGCAGAGCTTTTCAGCATGTGTTTAAAATATTCCTTTTGTTCCATAAGAGCAAATATCAAATTGATTGATCCAGGAAAAGTTAAATGTAAGGAGTGTTTTCTGTTGATAGTGCCTTTGGATGATAGAAATAAAGGCAGGACAAGCAGTTAACAGAACAGACTTAAAGGCATCCCATATATTATCCTAGCACTACATTAGGGATTATGCCACATCTATGACCATAAGGTGTGCTTTTTGGCCATTAGCTTATTCAGTGCAAAGGGAACTCTTATGCAGTATGTGATGGAAGGAGGAAGAGGAAGGGAAAAAACATCTACTGGGGTAGATCCAGGGTACTGTAGAAAATCTCTTTTGGAAGAAGAAGAAATTAGGCATCAGAACAACTGAGGAAGTACTTTAGTTCTCAAAAACAACATTGGGGGGGTAGTAATCCTTATTCTCAGAATAGACAGCTGGAATATAGTTACTGAAGTATGCAATGGGCGTGTTCCCCTTCTTGATTAACAGACTCATCAGTAGATTGTATTGGGAACCTGCAGTAATCCTGAGTATGTTCGATCTTTTGTCACCTGACTGTGCTTTCCCAGTAAACTCGTGTAACTTGCACCATTCCCAGGCAACTGACTTTATAGAAGCTGTAATCTGATGCACATTAGACACAGTTCAAAGGCATTTTTGGTCATGACAAGCACTTCTGCTCCATTTGCTATCAAATATGAATGTTACCACTTCAAGCACACCTTGCTCTGTTATGGCAGATGTGGTTGGATTTGTTTATGTTGCTGTATGCCAGACTCCACTACCAGCCTGGCATTCTTTGGCTCTGGTAAATGAGACATCTTTTGGCCATGGAAATATCAGTCTACAACATATGAATGAGTATGCACAAATGTACCAAAAAGATTACCTTTTCAATCCTTCTCATTACAAAGATACTGATTCTGACTGCATGAAGATCAGTGATATTTGGATTGCCAGCATAAGGAGTTTCATACTGAGATGGTAGGGATTTCTGCACTGATGTGCTCAGTTTCTGAGCTATCCAGCTGACCTACTCATTTTCAGACAGTTCTTTAAAATGTGATAGGACAGATCTCCAGTTACAACCCCACTTAAATAAGCAGGGAAATAATCATTATTCTGCCCTTCATTGATGCTGTCAAATTCTGAGCCCCAGAGATTTTTCCACAAAGACAGCAATAACATATCAGGTTTCCTGAGCAAGAAGTCAGTGATCAGTCTTTGAGTCCCAGGGTCACTGCACATGACTGTGTTTGGTAAAGCTATTAGCTGGTCAAATCACATGAAGCGAGAACGTTCCAGGCATGTTCAATTCCTGGTGTTTGACCTTGCTGTATTACCAGCTGCCTGGCATTCTTCTAACCTGAAACTTAAGATGGTCTTCACTGTAGCCCAGGCAACGTCTTCTAACCATTTTAGAGGGATCAGCGTTCTCTAAAACAGTAGCATTAATGGAGAAAGTTTTGATTTCTGCCAACCAGCGTGCATTGGACTTTAGTCAGATGCTAAATTAGAGAGCGACTTGTTAGACTGCTGTAACTCCTCATTCCACTGTCTTGCAGGAATGTTACATGCCAGTTATTGGTGGCGGGGGAAGATTCACACTAATACACATGCAAAAAAGAAATATTATTTACTTTGCAAGTAATGTGATTGGGGTCAGAACTGTCCTTCACCACTTCAGAATCTGCTGCCATGGGCTGCAGGTTGTCGCAAGGTTTTAGGATGCTTTCAGATACTTCATCCTTCAAGTCCTTGCATGGAAGCACAAGAAACTTGTGCAGAACTGACAAACACTCACTAAAAGAAAAAGTATACCGACAATGGGATCCACACAAAGACGAGCAAGTTAAATGTGTATCAGCTCACATTTTTTTAAATTAAGCTCCCATGAGCCAAGCGGAGCCAGTAGTTTGATAAGTTGCTTCTCAAGTGCAACTTATGGTTGGCAGTGTTAATAGGGCAATAGCTGGTATTGTGCTATGAGTCAGTGCTAACTACAATAAAGCTAGGAGAGTATATTGTTATAGGTACTCCCTCTAGGTAGACTGCTGCAGAATTTACTCCTCACCAGTTCCTCTATTTTTCTAAAATCCCACATCCCTTTTTGATTTGTTATATCCTGTCAGAAAAGATGACTGGAAAACTGTTAGAAGTAGGCACCGTCTTTGTATTTCCTACCTAGCGTGTTAAGTAGGACCTGAATCTGTATCCTTGGCTGAAGTCTTTTGACTTCACTGCATTAACACAGGGTTTTAGGCATATTTAGTCAAATTGTGACATTTCTTGGTATTTTAATTTGAACATGATATTATCTTTTTCATGTTTAACAGTGAATGGCAAAATTCACATAAAAGAGATGACATATTCCCCTGAAGTCTGCATATTGTGATGCAAGATGTGAAACTGATAGCATATTGCAGAATTCTGTTCACTCTGTGGCCATGGACAAGTAGTTTTATGCAAGTAACACATTTTTTTGTATTTTAATATCACTAGTAGTTATTTGAATAATTTTTCATTTTTAATTATTATTTATCAGGATATTCTGAGAGCAAAGTGGCATTAGAACCATTGAAGAAAATCATGAGACACACAAAGAGAAAAACATTACCATGTTCTTGAATGTCCAAAACCCAAAGAATACATTTATGGTAGAGGAAATCTTTCAGAGAATACAATTTTTCCAACATCATTAACATGAAATACTTCTGTAAATTGATGATACTATACCATTATATTTTTCTTTGCTCTCACAAAAAAATTAAGTGTAAACTATAAAAAAATCAGATGAAGAGGTGGTTTTGAGTTCTTCAAGTGACATCCCCTGCCTGTGGAAGAGTTGCAGCRCATAAGCAAAAGATTTAGCCTGGTGCACCCTTGTTTATGGTGATTTGGAAAAGTTGATTTGGTTGGTGCTGCTCCTTCTTTATGCTTGTGTTAAGCATGTTTCGAGAATTTACAGTGCCATTAAATAACACAAGTAATGCATTTTCCCTTTTAAAGGAGGAAATTATGATTCATGTTTATAAAGATAGTTTCATGCTGTTACCTGTGATAGCATGTAGCAAAATTAAATGGCCAGTATCAGATGAAAGCCCTTCCTATGTATGGGGTGAGCTTAAGGCCTAAGTACTACTGAAGTGGTCTTTTGCTCACCTGTTTTGTATGGATGAATTTTGCTCACCAGTAAAGGGACTCTAGAGACTGAGATTTTGCTTTAAGAGTGTTTAAGTTTTCATTGGCTATTGTATAATTTTTTAATATTGTTGTTGTTGTCGACTATTTTAGAAAACTAATGAATAGCAAAGGAACCTCAGGCGGTTACAATAACATCAATAACAACCGTTACCTTAAAAAGCCTTGCTATTTTGAAGTAAAATAATTTTTGCCTGTACCTTGCTGCTTCTTGTAGAACAATAATTATGTTTTTTAGATAGGTTATTGACACAGGGTCTGAACAACTTTTTAGTAGTTTTATGTGATGTGAAAGTCAGCAGGCATTACTTTATGAGTAAAAATATGTTTTATGTAGTATACAACAGATATTTCTTTAAAACACGCATTGGTTCTTATGAACCTGTAATTTTTGCATCATGCAATTATAGGAATGTAAAAGCTTTCTTCTGGAGACAAAAACAAAACTCCCTTTACTTCTTTGTTCTGTAGTGTGTTTGTGCCATCCTGTAGTCTTGTTTACGCCAGCAAAGTGTTTTGCTTTGATGACTAGTTTTTGTATTAATTGAAGCAAAAATGACCGCGTCCATCCACACTCAATATGTAGGATTTGAAGCAAGATTTTTCTTTGTGTTCATTTTACTTTGGCTGATGTCTCTCTTCAAACACTGCGGCTCTTGAGGATGGTAGAACATTGTCTGTTCTTGAGCTTTGCCTCAGTATAACTCAGTGTTCGAAACTGATTTACTCATAATGCAAAGCCTTTTATATGTACTCCTTTTTCTTTTTGTGTGAAATATTTCTTTTTAGCTTATGTCTTTGAAGGAATTGGTTCTAACTAAAATCATCTGTTTTATTCTTTTACTAAAATTAGTTATAGTTATTACTTTATAGTTACTAAAATTAGTAACTATATCTAAGATTTGTTGCTTCAAAAAGCACGTGTAGCTGAACCAGACCCATATTTTTATGTAAACAGGGCATCAGCTTGCTAGCTGACAATCCTACCTCTGTCCCCTCTTTTCTGCATACTTCAGAAATTTCCCTGCCACAACAAATGGACCTGCCCAAATGTGTTTTTTCCATGTAGAAATGATAGTTGTGTATCACCTTATAGATTTGCCAGGGATAACGACTTCATAATCGATGGTACATGAATTGTGTAGTATTTTGTCCCCACAATAGTTCAATTAATTTAAATCTCATTGAGATTTTAGAGTTAGATGCTCTTCTTGTCACCTCCGTGACAGTATGTGAAGGTGCTGTTACATGTTCCTGGAAAAAGCAGGGGGAGTTAACACTATAATTTTGAGTTTAGATAAGTAACTGCACACAGCCATGGGGGATAAAGTAAAAATAGAAAGTTTCTCTGAGTGTATTGTAACAGATCTGTGTTGTGTGTGTGTGTGTGAGATCTAGCTAGATAAAATCATACATTTAATTTCAAATGTCACTTTGTTAACTGTAATGCTAACATACCTAAAAACTCCAGACTGAGGTCGGTTATGTTCTTTGCTTTTGTTTTAAATAAGGCAAAAAGAAACAAAAACAGCTGCTAACTTTTTTGTTTGAAGACTACTAAGGTTCTTGGTCTTAGTACATATAAAATATGTAAAATATGGTTACTGTATGTTTGATTGTAGAATATGTAAACACATTTATTTTTAGATAGAGCGACAGGTCTCCTGGGAAATTTTTCACATTAACCTGTGTTTAGTGTATGAATGGGTCATACATGTTAGCGGTTTATCTTCTTTGATGGTTCTTTTAACTTCAGAAGTTTTTACCAAATCATTTTGTTTTCCAGGTGTTTTGTCTTTCATTTTAGCAGTTTAGAAAAAATAGACTATAAAGTTTTCTCTCCTACAAAACTTAAATTTTCAGTGTGCTATTTATCCAAGAAGCAGTGCTGTTTATTACTGCAAATACATCTCTATGTTATTGGATGCATATGTATGTCTTTTCTGTTTGTATGTACTTGTGCATCTACAATTAACATGCTTCCATGCCCTACTGTTTAATTGAGAGAGATTTACATAAGCCTAAATGACAGCTGGGAAGCTTACTTAAGGTAGGAAGCTGAAATTCTAACTGTTGTTTCGATATTTGAATTCTTACATCTTGTTTTGAAGAGTTCTTTTGAAAAAAATGACACCAATACCTATTTGAGCATTCCTAGCAATATATTTCTGAAAATAATACTATGCACCTTCACCTCAGGAACTGAAAGCACATGTGAAAATTGAATAATTCTATCAAAACTTTGGGTGTCATAAGTATTACTTTATTAACATGAAAAGGACTGCACCCTCCCTTCCTTCCCTTTCTCATGCATTTATTTATTCCCACACTTTATAAATCCAGATGTGGCCCTGAGCAAAGTTTTGCTTTATAGGCTATGTTTGGATAGTCATTTGCACAGGCAGCATATATCCGTGAACTGTGATTCAAAAACAGTGTGCACCAGTATGCAGAAGCCCTGCTGAAGCATTCAGCCACCTTTGATATGTGGGAAGATGAGCATAGGTGCATATGCAAAAGATTGTCTAGGCAACTTGGGATTTGATATTATAAGCTTTTTATTTTCAGCATTATTGTATTGTGTTTTTTAGTCTTGAGAAATCTGATTGTAGCTTACGCTTTTTGGAATTCTGTTTTGTTAACAAACCCTCTGTCCACATTTCATGGTTTACCAACCCAAGAAACACCCAAGTTTTATGTTTAAAACTAGCTAGTAGCAGCTCTTTATTCAGGGTGAAAATTCAGTAAGGCCTGACTTCAGTGGACTTGTCTCTAACACTCAGTTTCTTTTGCTCATGTTGTCTTTCTGTGTGGATGTGACTTTTCTGTTGTTAATTTGTTTATGAAGAATGAACCAACAGATTTTCAAATTCAGCGTAGAATTTCGCCTGAGAGTTACTACCTCCAGATGGCTTACAAAACACAAATCAAGATCCTGCCAGTTCTGTTCTGCTTTTATTTCTGTTTGGAAAGGATTCCTTGTTAAATCTGAAATACATTGGGAGAGATCTTCCTATGGAAAAGAAAGCCCTATTTGGAAAAGGATGAAAACCACTGAACTACAGCCAGTAAAGCTGGCCTCTAGAAATCTTCAGTGCTTAAGATACTGTTTTCTCCTCTATCTTAATGTTCTGAAATTCTACTGTGGAGCAGTAGTTCACATATTTAGAAATCATAACTGCTTGGACTAGAGCTCAACAAAAACACAAGCTTTTTTGCATGCAGTATGCTGTATTTGCGCACTAACTTAACTACTCTTTGAAGGTCTTCAAGTGTTACATATTTAACTATGTACAATCTCTGTATAATAAGAAGATAACTCGAATTTTTTAAATGCTATGAAATTAAGACAGGGGAATATGCTACAGATGAAGAAGACGAAGACATGGGATCTGTCCTTCCAGGAGGTGATGTGGCTATTGAAGTGTTTGATCTTCCTGAAAATGATGACATGTTCTCCCCCAGTGATCTGGACAGCAGCAAGCTTGCTCACAAATTCAAAGAGGTAAGTTACAGATCTGAAAATATTTCTGAAAGATCTCACTGGAATTAGATTTCTACTAATCTCATTGCTCAGTGCTTGTTATTTTCCTTGAATACTAGAATTGATTTCTAGCTGTTTGTGTAGTCAGTACTAGTAAATGGCTCAAAAAGTTCTGCTTAAAGTTAGTTGAACAGTTTTTTTCTGAGTTGTTTTAACATCARCTGTCAGGTGACTGTTGTGTTGATGGAGGATGATTTATAATTTAAGTTCTCAGTACAAAAGTTATTCTGCCTTGGCTCTTGGTTCGCACTTTTTGGCCAGGAAGACAAGGTGCAAGTTAATTCATTCCTAGCACGTTGCTTATCTTTTTTGTAAGATTCCAGTCAGAAGCGACCAGGAAAACCAAACAACAAACCCTAAATTTCAGTGAAAAGGAACATGGTGGGGCTCTTCCTAGTTCTCACACCATTACACAACACTCATCAATGTACTGCACTATCGTATGTTTGGTTTTGTGTTCAAAAAGATGCTGTACTGGGGAAGCAGGCACGTTTCAAGTTGGTGTTTTTTATCAAACCTCTGTGGCTGTAGTGTGTATAGCACCCACTGGGACTAAGTGAAGTTTGGATCAGGAACATTGGCTGCAGTCCTTCAATTCATATAACCTAGCATAGCAATTACTGAGAAATATTTCCGCTGTATTTTAGTTTGTGCTTTTGATGTGGTTTATTCCTGAACTTTCATGGATTCTGATGCAAATAAAGGCATGAAACAAGTGGATTTATACAAGCCCAGAAGAATGGGCTAAGTGTGGAAAAAAAGAACATTCTGCTATTTAAACAGGATGAAGATGGAAGGGTTGAAGGCAATCAGAGCCTTATAGTTGAGCAGCAGAGCCCTTATGGGCCCGGAATGCAGTTTTTAAAAAAAGAGAGGCTCTCTTTTTATCTCCCTTCTCTCCTGTCTTTTCCCCTTCCCTCCCTTTCACTCAAACCAGATGTTTTATTTTCTACAAATATATCTTATTGGCAGCAAGAGTAATAGAAATAGAAAATATAGAAAGTAATCCATCACTGAGCTGCCAGTCTTCCCCTTTTCTCCTAATATTCTTTTCAGCCTTTCAGTGCCTGTTGTCATTCGGCCTTGTTTTCTGAAAGTTTTTTAGTTCACTTAAATTTTTCTCACCTTGTATTTTAAGTTCCAGGCTATATGCAAGTGAACAAAACAGATTACTTCATTTTTTAATACTTTGCGTCATGTGTAGTGACTATATACTTGTTCAAAGTGGTTGGAAGATGCTGCCATTCTGACTGGTAACATTTACCATTGCACTTGCCAGTGTAACAAGGCTATGCAAAGCACAAATGCAGTGATGGCTAAGACACTGGCCTTTGACTAAATTACCTGTAAAACTATGCTTGAATGCAGTTTCCACCAGCTTGAGCTGTTGCCAGACTTGAGTAYGTCCAGACTGATTTGGAGCTAGTTGTGGACCTGTGTGATTAAATGGTCTCAAAACTTGAGTATAGAGAAGATCAAATTAAAGAACTTTGGAATCTTTCAATTCAAGAGCAGATGAGGGAGCCTGAGAAGAAAATATTAAGTGTTCCTGCCTGGGAGTGGACTCTTTTTCACTAACCCACGCAGCTATCACTGTTATGAGCATGCCACTTCTGATTCGCTGATTATATTTAACAGTACACAGCTGCATTTTGTTGGCTGTTACAGAGGGAGTGCATGTATTTTTCTTGGTATTTGCCCTGAATTCTTTCAACACTAGAGGACTTGTTCACGGTCRCGCTGCACAAGCCCACACAGTGTTTTCTGGAATTGTATTTAAAGAATAACTGTTCTTGTTCTTACTCCGGAGATTAATGAAAGTATTAAAGTGGGTTGGACATAATCTTTTAACATAGTAGTTTGACCTAATTAGTTGAATTCAGTCTTTGCAATGAAAAATGTGCCCAAATACTTTGAGAGCACTCTTACTTGAAATTCTTTACTTTTAGAATGGAAATCAGAATAGAGCTGGGCAATCTTGGGTGAATCACATTACCTCTGCATGCCTTGTTTTCCTGGCTGTAAAGTAGGAAAAACGAGACTGATTTTCCTTAAGTGCTGTGAAAGAAAGAGCTAGTCATCTGTGATGACTGAAGAGACACAAGATCTGTAGGAAAAGGGGATATCTTACATGAGTTAGGTATTATATTTCACATGTTTCAATGAAATCTATGAAAAATGCATTATTCTAAGCAAGATTGTATAATGATTATATAAAAAAAATTACCATCAGGGTTATTAGATTCTCTTGGGTACTTTCTTTCCCATTTTACTCCAGATGTTTAACTGTTGCCAGCTTTTCATCCTGTTCTGCTTTTTTCAGTCTTAGATGAATTCAATCTGTTTTCTCTCAATATCTTAATTAAAAATAAAGTTTTTATTATTTTGAAGAAAAATTGATCAGCCCTTCAAGATATCTTAGAAAAAGAAGTATGCTAAATATCATTCAAAATATCTTTTGTTAAAATGAATCTGTCATTATGCTGACTTTAAAAACTTACAAAAATATAAAATACTTATATAAAATATTTGCCAAGAATTTTTCTGGCATTATATAAGACATGGAATAAGGTATTTGTGTTTCCCTATCAGAAAACTTGCTTAAAATTTTCAACTATGGAGTCCAGATTTGCTTGTCAAATCATTTTTCTTGCCCGTTGTTCAGTGTTAACCCAGAAGTGCATATCTCCCATCTATACTGCAAGCATGATTAGTTCTGTTAAAAAAAAAAAAAAAAAAAAGAGAGAGAGAAAATAGATGTCCAGCTACACATTTGTCTGTTCGACAGGAAAGTGTCTTTTTTCTTTTGCCTAGTGGGGTCTGCTGTACCATGTGCTGATTCAATGATCTGACTGGGTGCTCAGTATTCATATTTTTTTAACTTAATAACAGAGAGTATAAAAATAACTGTTAAAACCATCTGTACCTGAGCAGATTGCCATTTCTGCAACAATTTGGAGTTTGTTATGTCCTAATAAGCTGTTTAAATGTTGCTTACTGGTTTGTGGGATTTTTAGACGAGATGGGAAACAGGTAGCCCCTAAGGCTTTGAATTATGGCCTTTTGGTTTCCTTATTAACTCTGCAAAGGGCAAAGTCTAGCTCATTCATCTTCCCCTGATTTTACCTCACTCCAAAACAGTGAACAAAGTAGCTGAACTAAGTAAAGGTCTGAGCTTTTTATAAACTCTATGAAATTTTTAGGTGACTCTTTCATAATTTTTCCTCATTGTCTTTCATTATTAGCAGAAATTGAATTATTATGTGACTGAACAAACAGTCCCCCTGAAAATTGCAGATCAAGGGTTGACTTGAGTGAGCTCAGAAGTTGCAAGTAACCTCTTGCAAAAGCTAATTAAAGTATCTCCCTAAAGTTTCCCCTAGTATTTGCTAACCAAATTACAAAACAGTATCATATATCCTTCCTGGCTTCCTAGTCTACTGGGTGGAATAGCAGCAATAGCCACTTCTTACCAGTAAGACCAGCTTCAGTGGTGCTGAGTGCCTTATTTCCAGCTGCATTGAAGCCTCTCCTTTCTAGACCAGCACTCCCCTGCTCTCATGTGGCACATCATTAGGGACCCTCCATGTGATCCACAGTTTATCTACATGCTTGGGGTAATTTCCCTTTGGGTTCGGGCCCCATTCATGTTACACTTGCTAGTATGCCAGATGTGCCTCCACATTTCATGTGCTTCTACAAGCTGTATAGCCGGCTACTGGTTTCATTTAAAATGAAATCTTGTATCTGCTCTCACTGAGCACAAGAACATTTGTAGTACTTTCCAAAGAACATTTGTAGTACTTTCCAAAGAACATTTGTAGTACTTTCCAGTGCAAAGTCAAAAGGTGACTTTAAGTACCTGCTGAAGACTGTGTGGACTGGAAGTGCTCACAGTCAGTTCCTGAGTCTCATCTGGAGACATTAACCGACAAACGAGCAGTGGAAAGGAGAATATTTCTTAGATGGAACTGCTTGCATCAGTGCCTCATTCCTTCCAGCATAAACTGAGTAATTTTCCACCAAAAGGGACTAGGGTTATTCACTAGGTCAGTTAACGAGGGCAATTAGGTTGATCTGCAAACCAAAGTGTATCTAAAAGTATGGGGGGTTTTTATGCTGTTAAAAGAAAGGAGTCCGAGAGGTCCCATGAAATGGAAAATGGAACTGAGAAGTAGCCTGGCACTTTTTCAGAGTTACTTGTACTGATCAGCACTGTGATAGCTCCTATTATTAAAACTATTCCTCCAAATAAAGTACTTCTCTTTTGAATTGTTTGTTGGGTTTTTTTAACTAAAAGCCTAGTCTTAAAGAAAGTAGCCATTGCTTTACCAGGGATAATAATTTCTGATTCAGTACAATTGCCCCATGTATTCCATTAGCTCAACATAAACTATTCTCAAAGGCTCCAGTCATCCTTGTAAGAGAAGTAACCATCATGTAAAACATGCTTTTCCATAACTATTCCTGATATTCATAAATAATAGACTAAGGCTTTGTCTTCACTGCAGTGTTAGCTCAAACCATAAATCAGGTTTTGCCTTTGCCCTCGCTCCTTATCCAGCACACGGAAGCCTCTGATTCAAATTAAACAGTGCTTTAGATTTAAGATTTTGGCCTGTCCATAGGTTTGTCTGCCTAACCGCTTTAAATAGTAAAGCTGAAAGGATTCAGGTGCAAACCTGTTTTGGGTCACATCTACATGAGCATTTTGAAGTTGTGCTTCGATTGGTACTTCAGAGTATTCTCTGAGCAGGCAAACTGTAATCTTTTGGGGTGAAACTAAGCTTGAAGATGTTTCAGGAGGGTTCCCAATACACTCAAACAGCTAAAGGGCATTCACTACGCAGGATCAGACTAAACTAAGTTAGTCCAAAAGACAGCGTGCCCCCCCCTCACCCCCCCAAATGTGTCTATGTGGATGTCAGGTCCTCAGTACCAACTGTTTTGCTGTTCAGATCCATTCTTCTTGTGGCACAGTGCTTGGTAATGTAAATATAACCTTTAGCACAATGCATCAGCTGTAAATCTACTTGCAATCATTTTGTGTGCTTGAATGCTGTTTCCTGTTTTTTACAGTTTCCCAGTGTAACTGCTCTCACTTGAGATTAGCTATCTTGAATAGAATAATTCAAGYTAATGGTTGATAAGGATAGCATCAGTTTTAACTTTCGTCTTGCATGCAGCAGACGTGTGGAATCTTCCCTTCAAGGTTTTCCTGACTTCTTGAGTTGTTAAATCACTTATTTCTGGATTTGCTCTTTTGTAACATGCCTGCTTTAATCAATGCAGTGGGACTTTCTAACAGCACTGGGACATATTTCATATTCACATCAGAGGAGAGCAAAGCCCAGCAGGATAGCATCTTTTTTTCTTTTTTTTTTCTTAAGCATAAGGCATTTGGTTTTGCTAAACAGATTGGATGTTCTGATTTGAAATTATGAGTGGTTGGGCGGCATCCTATCTTTAATTAGGTTGCACAGACTGAGTCATTTTGCAAGCTATACATTTTAATTTACAATCTACTGCACTGCAGCACTCTTCAAGGCCTTCTGCTATGTAATAAGGTATTCAACTTGCAGCACAGGCTTTAAAAATACTGGAGTACTCCCTGTGACTTCACTTGTTTATTTTATATTTTCAATTTTAGCTGCAAATCAAACATGCAGTTACAGAAGCTGAAATTCAGAAGCTGAAGATGAAGGTAAGGATCAATATGCAGTTAATACACACTGTTTTTTTTCTTCTCTCCCTCATACCAAATCAGATCTGAAGACRTGTATCTTTATGTGAGTGGAGAAGTCAATGTCCTTATTAAAGATTGTTTAAGAAACACAGTGGCTTAGCTAAATCATGTCTTGGTATATATCCTCTATTCAAAGTTTCAATAAAATCTTAATTGCTGCTACTAAGAGAAGCTGCCAACTTGTATAGCTTCAATTAAACATACATTTTAAAGGATAATATAATGACTAAATGGCAGATTTCTTGTTTTACGATTCTAATGCATTTTCTCAGTTTTTTAAATTATGTTTTGATTGAATATTTGCAGCTATATGAGTAGTTTTCTAATTGATAGTGATGTTAAGGCATCCTGTTTATGTCAGCTTGCTTTTGGGGGCATTTTTCTCTTTTTAAGAACTAATTTATTTAAAGGTATTTAATAGAAATTACTTTTTCTTTACAGGAAAAGAAAAACTGTTCCAATTGTTACTGTTTTCTTTAAAAGATACTCTAGAAAGTAAAAAGCTTACCAGTTTAACAGAAAACTTTCTCTCAGAATTGGTTGCTAGATATTAGTTTGAATTTGCTGTAGCAATAAAAAGAAATTGTACTTTTTTATAGTAGGATAACCTTTATGGGAAGTTCAGCTGATAATTCAGTTGTTGAGTAATATTAGGTTTTATAATAACATCCTTCTCTTTGAGTCTGAGCAATTTACAGAAGGAAATAAAAGGAAGACAGAGAAATTTTTACTTCAGAAAAGAATTTGGATGATTATTTCTTTCTAGCAACCATTTGCACTCATCATCTATTTTGCTTAGTGTTATCAAATCCACATAAATTATTGTTAAAAACAAATTCATAATGTGACTATCTTCTGTAATGACAATTTCTGTTGTACTGTCTCAGTTTATAAAGTCAGAAATCTTTTCTCCCTTCTAGTTTCCAGTTCCAATCTAGCAATCAGAGTTGCATGGTTAATCCATTGGGGTTGTGCTGATCCCCATTGACTTCATGGCAATGATGTGTGGGTGTAAACATTCAGCTGTGCAAATCCATTTGCAAGATTAGAGTTATTGTACCTCGAGTTCTTTATGTGGTGTTTTGAGTAGAGCCAAAGAAAATGTGGCTAGTGTAGGTAAATTACCACTAAAACTACCAACAAGTTACTCTTTTTGCGCATGCATCATTCATGATACCAGCAGAACTGGCCTAGAGCAAGTTAAATAGTGTTGCTAAGTAAACACGGATGTGAAAGGCATGGTTTCCTTTTGTAAATTCTGGGAACTAAAATATGCAATATATCCAGCCAAACATTCAAACCTGCAGCTGGCTTCAGCTGGGAAGTGTGGGGAACCTAACAAAGGAGCTAAGGATTGTTTTAAAATCTGTGGTAAATTTCAGACTTCTTTGAAGGCCCATGGAAATGGTCGATTGACTTCATTGGTGCAGAATAGTGGAACCATTAGTGGAACTACAGTGGTCATAAAGTTAAGCAGTGCTGATGTGTTTGGCAGAATCAGCACCTGAAAGGGCAGAAACCTACAACAGCAACRGCATATTTTTCTTCTAATAATAGCTACTTACAACTTGGTAATCAAGCTTAAATAAAACAAGAGTAATACACTTAAAACATGTTCTCTGTGTCCTCCTAATAGTTCTAGAATAATTGCAGTGTTGGATGTAAAGCTCTGTGCTTGCTTAAATGAAAAAACAATTCTAGGTTACAGCTTGATGTTAAACTTTGCATTGTTTTCCCAACCTCTTTTGTTTGGCTTTCTAGATTAAGAAAGATTATGACATGAAAATAGGCATTGTCAGAGTTTGAAATAATTTCTAATTTGGGGAAACAGGATTAGATTAGATGCAGTTGGCTTTTTTCCTATTGTTTTCTAAATTGTTGGTCTTAAATCAAATATAAAAACTGGAACAGATTTCCCAAAAATAAAAAAAAAAATCTCAGTTTATGAACATGTATGAATGTTTTCTATCACCTGGGCCAGATACATGGAAAAAATACATTCCTAGTGATGACCAATTAACCCAGCAGTTTGCCTAAACAGTCCATTACAGAAATTTTTAAAGCATGTTAGTATATCCCTGAGAAGCTGCACTGTAACACAGAGCAAAAGTTCTGCCTCGTTTTTTGAGGAAGAATAACATATATATCAGCCTGTTCTCCTTGTCTTGGAATCCTCTTTTCATTACTAAAACATTATTTTTGTAGTTATTAATTCACTGATTTTTCACTGTTCATGTTGTTTGACTTCACCCTAAACTATTAAGCTGTACTTTTCACCCTTAACTGACAGGCATCTCTACTATTTTGTGCAGCTGCAGGCTGCTGAGAATGAGAAAGTGAGGTGGGAAGTGGAGAAGACCCAACTCCAGCAGAACATTGAGGAGAATAAGGAAAGGATGATGAAATTAGAGAGTTATTGGATTGAGGCACAAACCTTGTGTCACACTGTGAACGAGCACCTCAAGGAGACGCAAAGCCAGTATCAGGCTCTGGAGAAGAAATATAACAAGGCAAAGAAATTAATCAAGGATTTTCAGCAAAAGTAAGCAGCTACACCAGGCTCAGCAAATGATTTAGTGGCCAGATAGGAAACGTGTGTGATATATTTTGAAATGTGAAACGCACTGTTAAAGGCCTGTAAGGTAAACAATATTTTTCACTTTTATCATGAGAACCCCTGGGTTCTTTATTACAGAAAAACGTTAGCGTTGTTCAAGTACTAGTTGAAAAACGTTGTTGGAAAACAGTACTGTAACTAAATGAAGAATTAATCTATAGTATTCCAGGCTGAAATATTTGAGACTTACTAGATCAGTAAATGTGATTGCAACCAACCAAGAGTAATCATAGTAAAGCATTTGATTAGAAATGCTAGCATCAATTTGTAGAGATGTTGTTATCAGCTGGATTCACTCMTGCTGTGTACTAATGTAACATAAAAAAGCAAATTGTGCTGTTACACTTTTACATTTTATTTTTCTTCTTCTCATAGTTGCCAAGAACTTTTGAGCTGAGTTGAGCTAATCGATGATTACCTAGCCCCCTCTGTTTCATGTGGTCCCCTCTCCCTGATGGCTAGCAAGAATAATAACATCTTACATTTCTATAACAGCTTCCATTTCCCAAAGTTTCTTTTGTAGTGTTTTTTTCATATACTGCTGAAATACAGTCATTTAGAGAAGAAAACTCATTTCTTCAAAACATACAGCAACGTCAAGTGACAACTGGGAAAGCAGAAGTGAATATCCTGTTCCATTAAAAAAGATGTGAAGATTTTAGATAGTCAAAATGTCATTACCCATCTTGGAATTTCATAACTGTTACAGAAATAGCTGGCATCTCATGTGCTTTATATCACAAACCTCTTAGGTTTTTCAAAATAAAAGGAAAATCCATAGCTAGAATGAGCCTGCATAGTTTTTCTGTTGCTATGCTAATTTATATTAGTAAAAGATCTAGTCAATCATTTTTAACTACCTCAGACTCCTAAAATCACCCAGCAGATTTCTTTATAACTTACTAGAAAATTATGTATGCCCTTGCAATGAAAGTGTACAGTCATATTCCTATAAAACAGAGATTCCATCCCATCTCCTGCAGCAGAACTCAGCATAAACTGAGCTAATGTTGCTTCCATTTTAAATACAAATTATGAAAGAATTAGTTTAACAGTTCTGATTATCAGTTAGAACAACTGAGATTTTTACCTTTCAGCTAAGTTCCCCTTATCTTTATAGTGCATTCATTTAGACTGATAAGTAGTTGCTTAGGGTTTTGTCCTATTTGCAGTTTAATACTCATTTTCAGGTTAGTAGTAAAATATGTTAACTACATAATTTTCTGATGCACATTTTAAGATATAATGTGTCAGAAATTTTATTTTCTGTTTGAATCTGATTGTTTTGATGACAGCAAATATGTCTTTTCCCCTAAGAGAACTTGACTTCATCAAACGCCAGGAAGCGGAACGAAAGAAAATAGAAGATTTGGAGAAAGCGCATCTGGCAGAGGTTCAAGGCTTACAAACTCGCGTGAGTAGTATTTACTCAAATGCTTGAGGAATGAGCTAATTCTGTCTGATAATCTGGAAAAAAACAGATTTTGTAGATGTTTGTGTGTAAGCTGTGGGTAATAATGGGTTATATTTCTTTCAGATACGAGACTTGGAAGCAGAAGTTTTCAGGCTATTGAAGCAAAATGGGAGCCAGGTTAATAACAACAACAACATCTTTGAAAGGCAGACATCTTTTGGAGAAGTTTCTAGAGGAGATCCAGTGGAAAATCTAGATACTAAGCAAGTGTCCTGTCTGGATGGCTTAAGTCAAGGTTTGTTTGAACCAACCCATAACTCTTATTAATGTGTGTGTTAATAGTATGGGTATAATTTAGGATTTAAAGAAAACACTGGATAACACAGGGATCCTGGGTTTTCTTCTCATGGTATCTCATGGTAGCTGTACCAGTGCTATACCAAATAATGACAATATAGAGTCCCAGAACAGCTGTACAATGTATATCCTTTAAAGAATGGAAGTGACTAATGCCTGTTAATAAAACAAAGATCAATATTGATTTCTTAAAGCTTAAATGAATTTTCAGTAGGATGCTATCAACATTTAGGTTTAATTTGATGCTTCTGTTATGTTAATGGAGTAGGAGAAAACTGTGCTCCTACATCTGTCCTTAATTACCCAACCACCAAAGATCAAACAAGAACAGAATTATCAAAATGAGAAAAACAATGTTAAATCTCCCATTTTGAATGGATCCCTTAGATATATTAAGAGAAAGAAGTTATTGGTATATATCTGCAGTGGACCTATCAAGGCACCTATGTAGAAGGCTGTGTGTGTGTGCAAGCGCATGTGTGTATTTGTACATGATTGTATGTGTCTTACTGTTTCTCTGCATGCTACTAGTAGTAAATAACATGGATGAACTACATGAGTAAATGGAGGAAACTACAACTGAATTGTAAAATTACATGGACATATCTGAACACACTGTTAACCATGATAGTGAAGTACAATCGACTTGCAGACCTTTGAGATATTCTTTTTAAGTCTCAATTATTGTTTTCCTGGTTTTGTTTTATATCTTTGAAGAACATCATGAAATGTAAATACTTTTTATTCAAGCCATATGCTTGAATATGCTTTTGCTCTTCTCCTGTTGCTTATTTCTCTAGTGAACTTTTTTTGGTAATTTATACTGAGTAGTATGTTAAATACAGGTATTCATTGTTGGTGGTTGCATCATGGCAATGAAAATAATAATCGCTAAGATAAAGTTGGTTGTTCTGTGTTTTCCTACTAGCCTATCAGTTAAACTGCTGTGTCCTGTGGTTTACTTCACATTTATGAAAAGTTGTATTTCACGCTGTAGTTTTATACCTTCCCTACAATTTCATAGGTTCTTCCTCTAAAATTCAGTAAGCTTAAAAAAACAAAGTTTGTTAATAGTTTGTTAATAGTGTTTATCTATATGATTGCATAAGTAAGGAAACTCATATGCAAAACGGGGTGGAATTGGATAGGAACTGTTATTTCAAAGAACAGTGTGAAATAAAGGGGTGGTAAATTATACAAGTAAATTTCTGTGCTATGGGATAAGTAGGTGAAAATATAATTTGTGAGATTTGGATAGATCCTGTCAGCAGGGTAACTGTAACCTTTACTTGGTTTGCATAGAAAGGGTAATTTCCATTATCCAGACTGTGTCAGTGAAAATATACTAACAACTTTCATAGCTTTAGTTAGAGTTTTAAGCTATGTAACCACAAGTGGTTCCTCACAGATGAAGTATATGCAGAGTCAAAGCTGATTTTAGGTCCACAGTCTTGGATAAAAGTTGTTTGCGGCAGGAGCAACACTTATTGTTTATTTAGTGACATTCTGTGAGGTCAGGTATTGGGCTTATGACAAGGGAGCACCAGACTGTTCCTATACAGATTTTCATTTTAAATAAACTATAATATTATTTATTTCTCTGCTGTAAGATTATGCATTACATTACCAGATAAATTGATTTCTAGCAGGCAGAAATATTTTATTAAAATTGATATTTTAACAGTTATTTCATATATGGACCCAAACTAAATATTGCTCTACAAACAAATCAGTATGAATTATATTTTTTAACATAATATGTACATAAAAAAGAGCTTGTCCTGCTGAAGCTGTAACTGCATGATATGCAGACCTTGTGGAATTAGTTTTCACAAATCTCCACAGAGCTGTTTCTTTCTAGCAAGTGTTTATTTACTGAAATCTCTGAAGTTTAGAAAAGCACTTCTCATGACAAGAAAGTCTGCATTTCTGCCCTAAACACTCGATAAGTATTACAAAAATATTTAAGATTTAGCAACACTGTTAATAGAATTCATTGCAGTAGGTTGCCTCAGGAAAAGAAAGTGTGTTCTGTTTACCTGCCTGACAAAAATGATGTTTACAATTACTGTTTTAACAGTGTTAACACACATCTGAGAATAAGGAGCTGAAATCCATTCTAAGACACCTCTACATATATCCCTTTTGGGATTCCCTGAAACATTGTCTTTAAATAAGATTACAACATTTCATTCTGATTTGACCTTTTTTTTTGTAGTATAATTTGAAGGGAATTTCTAAATATAAAAAATTCAAGAACTTTCTTTGTAAAGTATTAAAACTCAGTGTGACAGTACTTTCAAATTACATATTTTTTTCAACTGATATTGAAAGAATTTCCTTTTTTCATTGGGAAAACATTCCACTGAAAAAACACTGCCCAGTGTTCAGTACTTCTGAAGAGTTAGAATATACTATCTGCAAATTTTAATGTTCAAGTTTAAGCACCTAAACACAAATATGTGATAGAAAAAATGGATAACTTTTCTACATAATCATCAATAGTATTTTGAAAGCAGAAAAAGCACAGTTAAATCTTGGATTCCAGGTTGAACTTGCATTGTCAACAAGAGAAAAAGAAAAGCCCCTTTTTAAAATAAAGAGCTCTCTAAATGCATAGTGTACTTTCACTCTATTCTTTCGCCAGTAAATTCCACATCGGAGTCTCTGAAGTCTGTATCAGACTGTAATGTAGCGATACTTGGTATTTGGAGAAAGAGCTTATTTCTCTATCATCATTCTTGTGTAAACCTTTTAAGAAAAGGACTTACCATTGCCTAGTAATACATGTATTTACTAATCAGCCTGTGCATATTTACAGAAGGGTCTGTGAAGGGCAGGGGGGGAAATCCCCCCGATGTGTTTGGGCGGCAAGCAGATCTCCGCGACATGCAGCGTGTGGTGCAGTCCTTGTGACATTCACACGAGCATCCCTTCCCATCTCTTTCTGAGTTTTTATTCCAAGAGTGTAACTCACTTTTCATTGAGCCTCAGTGTTAGGTTTGTGGGATAGGACTGCTTATAGGATCCACATCCTATAATTTTTACTCCATAGTTTGCAGGTGTGTGTTATTAGGATATGTAAAAATACATATTTTACGTGCCCTGTTAATTGAAATGATACTAAATATGGTTTTTGCCTCACTGTGAACTGAGGTGTTTATTATATTCTCGCGTGGTAGTAGGTTTGGGAATAACTAATGGATGCAACTTGACATACAAACATAGCTGTCCCTGCCGCTGTAGGTGGCCTGGCTGTGTTTCACATTGTGTCAGACTACCTGGCTCCTCAGTCCTGTTGCAACATAACCTCGAATTGACAGGCTTCCAGTGACATCAGTGGAAGTTACAAAGAAAAAGTCAAAATCATTAAGGCCCACCAAATTCTGTCTTTGTTTTGTCTTAGAATACTAGAAGCCTGTGAGTTGTGTTTCCATTACAAGTATTTGATTTATTCTGAGATTCCAGAAAAATAGAAAAAGTGCAATGTAGCTTCCCATTTTAATGGTCATGAACCATGGCAGTGTGTCTAAAGTAGAGAACCAAACTCTTTACAGATGAGCTAGAAGTATTCARTGACTTGAAATCTCAACAGTTCAGAGTTGACGCTGACTTAGATAATAGTTGCTTACCTCTGTGCAGATGCCCGATCAAGCCATTTTGATGCTTATGCCTTGTGAGTGTCTTGGGATACCCAGGAATGCATCAGTTCACGGAGGGAGATTTTGAAATCTATTAGTGTATAATGGAAAAACAGTGGGAGAATAGGCAAGCTGTTTCCTGCTCCACAGAGGTACTGAAATAATTCAGACAGAAGCTCTTTAGAGCAAAGTGTTTCCAGGCCTGCTGAAAGAAAGTCTCATTAAATTGTCTCTGTGACAAAATTTAACCTGTTAGAAGTTTTATGTGAGCTATTTATCAGGCTCCCCAGTGGGTTGGGAGTTGCCTAGAGAGATGCTTTGGATGTGTGTGTGTCAGGGAGCAGTGAGGGTCGGCTGCCCTGTGCAGAAAAGGAAGCAGGGACCCGAGGGTGGCACCATGGCCAGCAGGGACAAACACCTCACCAGCAAGGGCCCAGTCTCCCCCCAAGCACAGCGAGCAGGGCAGGTCCGGCGGTGGAAGCCAGGGTCAGCTGAGTGTCCAGATCAGTGGCCAAGTTCATAGTGATGGGGCAGGTCTGAGGTCAAGCTGGGAAATCAGTCTGCAGGTCGGGTTCAGGAGTTTGTGATGGTTACCAGTGTGAGGCACAACCAGTCCCATGGGCACCAGGCAAGTCCCCTGTAGCAAGGCAGGTCCGAGGTTAAGCCGGGAAATCAGTCCACGGGTCGGGGTCCTGATCGGCAGGGTACATGGCCAAGCAGAGGCAGGGCTGCAGTRCCACTTGGCAGGGACAAAGGGTGAGAGCCCAGCTTAAATGCTGATCTGAAGAGAAGGAGGGAGAAACTCCTGCTGATGCTTCTTCAGCTTTTTTGACAGCAGGCTGATGCAAGGTGAGGGACCTGCACTGCGTCAGAGAGTTGCCATTGAGCATGGGCAGCCCAGCTCTTGGAGGGAGGGAGGGGCAAGCGCCCGGCCCTGAAAGTTTGCTGGCTTCAACAAGGCCAGTATGACCACCCATGCGAGTGAGTGCTTGCAGTACTGTGTCCAAAGTTTGCCTAATTTGAGCTGTGAAAGGAAGGGATGTATGGAAGTGTGTGCACTTCAGAGAATAAATATAAGCAGTGCAAGACATGACAATGTGCAGTTATCTTATTGAATACTGACAGTGGGAGCATAATTACAAGTCAGACAATGCTAATGATTTTGTAGTGTCATTTGTATATAGACTTTAACTCTTAAACAAAGAAGGAAAGCAAAACATGTTACTGGAAGTCTTGTGGTCCTATAAGAAGAGAACATCCATCTGCAAAAAGAAGAATGAATTTGAAGCCGTGTCTTACCCTTCGGTTATTTCATGGTATACTGACTCAATCTGTGGCTGAGATTTCAGGAGTTTGAGCTGATCTGACAGCTCACTAATGCTGAAATGGAGAGACCCCGCACCATCCCTCCCTGCATACAGCCACGTAGTTCTGCCGCTTACCTTGCACCATTCTAGCACTTACCATAACGCTTCTGTGAACTCATTTGATTCACGAGAACAGCAGAAGATTGACCTAGGAAGGAAAGAAGCTGGAGCGTCAGACTAAAAGTGGATAATTTCTACTGGGTTAATCACTCAAATCAGTCTGCAGAAAAGCTGCAATCTAAATCCTAGGAGGGAGGACAGAGCCAGGGGTTGTGGCAGCAGAATGGAGAGCCAGATCTCTCCTGTTTGGCAGTGGGAATAAGTCACTGAGTTATTTCCGCCATTGGTGGAATCATATTCTCTAAGACTGAAAGGTCAGGATGCTATGGAAAGCAATGGGAAGATTTTCCACTTTGCTCAAGTTGATGGGAAATTTTTCATTGGCTTCAGTGAGACTAAGATGTCTCCATTTATCTTTTTTTTAAGGAAAAATGTCTATAACAAGATCAGCTTCTAATTTCTGATTTGGAGCAGTAGAGTCAGCCCACGTTCTGGTTCATTCAATACAGGTCAAGTTCTGTAAAACTTCTTGCAATCTCTCTGAGAGGTAGCCAAAATTTCTCTCTTGCCCTGTTAAAACAGAGGTAGGATGATGATTACCATGAGATGAACGTTCTCTTGGTGATCAGCCTACAGCATGCCTGACTAGAATATAACTTGACATTTTCATAGGATTAGTGCAATGGAAGCCGATAYAGGAAGTGAAAAGATCTACTGAAAAGCTGTGAATAATTTATTGTGGGTCAGATGCTAAGGTCATTATTCAGATCTCATTCAGGCTTTACCAAGTCTTAAGTGTGTACATCTGAGTAAGTGTCTCTGAGTAAATGTGTTAAATGTCTCAAGGTTTGTCCCTTGTGGTGTATATGAGATTTCTACATTATATTTTATTTATATGTCATACCCTATACTTTAATAAATACCATATCTCTATGCATAGTGTCTGAGCTTCATTCTGGAACTTCATATCTAAACCTCATTTCAGACAGAAATACCACTTTTTTTGGTGTCTGTTTGTATTAGAAGAGTGCATTTACTTAGTGTATTATGAATGCGGTAGTTAGAAAAGTAAATTAGTCTAGTGGATTCTGATTGATTCCTTTGGTTGGTACTTTAAGGATTGCAAAAAAAAAAAAAAAAGTTGAAACCATAAAGAGTCTATTCCTTATCTGGCATAAAATGAGAAAACGCCTTTTAAAAATGTATTTTGTCTTATTGTATCTTTGTAAAATGTTAAATCTGCTAAAACATTCAGGTTTCATTCAAGTGGAAAGAAAGCTGAGAAAACTGCAGTTAAGTTAGCGTCTTTTGTAGAGGAAGGTCATATATGCCTAGTATACTTGGCTCACAAGATGTTCTTGAGTAGAGTAGCTTTGAAACTAGGCAAGTAAGATTGTTTCATTGTTTCAATTTTTATATGAAATGTTTCTCCAATTTTCATGGATCATATAATGGCGTTTGGGCAGTAGATGAAAGGGGAAAGATCTAAAACTGCTTTTTCTTCAAAACCTAGTAGAAAGATTTTCTTGATTTTTCTAGCAGAAAATTATGTGTACAAAGACAACAGAGATTAGGTGTGAGTGGCAGGGTCTGGCTCTTTTTTCATGATGTATGAAAATAATGCAGTCTTGTGGTTTTTTTCACTTTGATCTTTTGAATTGTATGTAGTAAAATACATCATCTCCTGCACAAACCCCAAATGTTCAGAAAGTACACCAAGTTACAAAGAGTTAAGATGTTGGATAGTAGAGTACATCTCTCAGCTTTCACAGAGCTGCTCTGATGATTGTTTCATTATTTCTTGGAGGGATAATTATTGTTGCTGCAAACCTTTCAGAGGGCTTTTGAGCTACTGGATCAGCATAATGACAGCTCTCATAGTCTATGTCTTACTCCACGGTGTAGTCGTTCTAGTTAATCAGGTAGAATGTGGAGTCCTCTGCTGTCTTGTATGGATACAGCACATGGCCTTCCCATTAACTCTCTTGAACGGCTGTGGTTCAGGGTGCCTTTCATGGACCTCCTGGTGGGTTAATTTCACTTCATTTTCACTATCATGATAAACTTAATGTAACATCACTAACAGTTTGTTGCAGTGAAATTTTATTTCAGGTTCTTTCTTCAAAGCTGTTATATTACCTTGCTAATTGTTTTCCCAGAACATGTTGCTGTTGGAAAGTTGAAACCAGACAACTGCAGCTGGTGATGATAGTTGCAGTAATGATTGCGTCCTCAAGGCTCCTGCTAAGGAAAGGTGCTTGACAGAGTGTCTTGTGATGTGATCTGAGTGCAAATGAGGCAAGACTGTATTAGTGTTAGGTCAATCCTAATATTCTGTTTGTAATAGGGACCAGTTGGTTGGTGCTGATAGAGATGTTTTACTTAAAGTTTTAGGAATTTGAAAGTACTCCAAATAAAACAGGGATCTACAAGAGGAAGAGATAATGGTTTTGAGGTCAATGCAGTAAGGGAAGAAGGAACAAATACCAATAAAAAGATGCTTTTACTTGCAGAAGGACTGGGGCAAACAATTGGAGCACCTTATTTGTATTGTTATGTGTAACTTTGAATACCAGATGCCCTCAATATCCAGAGGAGGATTGGGATTCCTTCTACTTTCCCCTCCTGAGAGGGATGATATGATAGAGCAATCAAGCTGTTCCACTCTAGGTCTGAAGGAATGAGTTTAACACTTGTTTCATAATCCCGTGACAGGCTGCCCCCAAGTCAATCCAATTGCAAATGGTTATTTGATTATTCAGAACTCTCTGTATCACTCTGTGTGCTACTGACTACAGACATTGGCTTGTTTATAATTCATGCGTACTGTACAAGGTCATTCTGGGGGACAAAATACACTTGGTACAGGAGAGAACAAGTTACATTCTTCAAATTTTTAAGCCATTCTGGGTATGATAAAATGTAGAGCAGCCTGAAGATTGCTGTAGATATTCCCTTGTAACTTGACCAGAAGCCTGCAAAGCTGGTGAAGCTATAGGGGAAATGCTTAGTGGGGCAGTTCTGGGAGAAAAATGGCAGTCCAAATCGTCCTCTTCAGGAGACATAAAAGTTTGGGGACAAGCAAATTGGCCCACTGAGTCTAAATTGGTATATTCACCCAGATGTTAGATGATGTCTTTTAAAGAGTATCAAGATAAGGATTACTTTACTTTATGCTGTTTATCTGTTCCTTATTCTGTATACCATGATGGAGGAGAATTCTCTATAGGTTGAGCACATACAAGGAGGTCTGAGGGAGTCAAAGGGCACTTAGTTTCCAGGCTAGTACCCTGTATGTAACAATGGGAGATACTGTTCTTGTGTGTGTGTGTGTGTGTGTGTGTGTGTGTGATCCTTCATGTTATAATGTGAGTCATTTGTTGGATATTTAAATACTTGGAGTTGATCATTGATTTTTCATTATGCAGTTGCTGGATCTGTACAGATAAACTTGCTAATTATTTATGTAAATAACTAGCTTTTTTGCATGTGCCCTTTAATAGTTCTGAAGATACAGGTGCAAGTAAAACAAAAAAGTGCATGTACTCCAATTACAGGTAATATCATAGGAACAGTAGCTTAATTCCAAAAGATTCTCTTGTTATATATCCTTAAATTGTGTTTTCATACAGATTTCAATGAAGCGGTGCCAGAAACAGAGAGACTGGACTCTAAAGCTCTGAAAACTCGAGCCCAACTTTCAGTGAAGAATAAACGGCAAAGGCCTACTAGAACAAGGCTCTATGACAGTATCAGTTCAACTGATGGAGAGGACAGCCTTGAACGAAAGGTGAGAAGGACTCTTCCCTCTCTCTTACACTTCTATGGAGTACTACATTACCCTGTAAGTCGTTTCATTCTCTGTCTTTGTCCTTTCGGTSTAGCACAGGCAATATTCACTCATCTGTGACCAGCATGCTGTGAAAGCCCTTGAGTGATGTGCAAGTCCATTCTCCTTTGAGTCAGCACATCTGGTGTTTTTTTGTTTGTTTTTTTTTTTTACAGGAATTGTGGGCTCTCTGATTTAGGTGTGCTTTATGATGCAGAGTGGGTCGTTTTATTTATGCAGGAGGTGCAAGAAACTTGAAGCCTGCATTTGTCTATTTGCTAATACAATTGATACAACATTTACTCATTGTTTTGTCTGATTCTGACTTCTGTCTGAAAGAAAATATCAATAAACAAAAAAGTGTGTGGTATTAAAAGGTAATAATGTGAATTACTAGAATGTTTCTTAAAAATAGTAAGAATAAGTAATGAAGAAGAGGATTGCATATTCAACGTAAACCTTGCTGTGATTGGTTACTAAATGGCATAACCTGCTTTATAATCTCTTATACCAACAGCCGTCAGACAGTTACAGTAGTCCCATGCACATTTCCAAATCACCTCTGCCCTTATGTGTGAGAGCATCCTCACCAGCATCAGATTCTGGTGCTTCCTCCCTCTCCCCAGTGGCTAGCAGTGCAGCATTCTCATTTGACAACCTAACTGAAAACCAAGAAGAAGGACAGCAGCACAAAGGAGGTGTCCTTTCCCCTCTTGTTCGGGGGCACACTCCACTTCCCTCTCCTTCAAAATCTGGGCACAGCTCTGAAGCGTCTCCTTTCCATCACCCAGCTGGCAGGAATGTTTTACAAGATGAAGGTATTACTATTTTTTACAATAAATTGGTGCATCGTTTTGCTCACTTACGTTTGCTTTGTGTACTTGTGTTGTGTATTAGGACTTAGCAGCTAAAAGGCCATCTTCTCATATCTTACTTTAAGTACCTTGCAGTCAGAAAGTTACAGTTGTCGTTGTATGATGGTATGAGAAAAGGACAGTTTAAGATGGGATCAATAATGGCTTTCCTTCTTTTTTCACTTTCTTAGAACTCACTGAAAAAGATAGGGGGAAGTTACCTTTAAGAAATTATTTTCTCTTTTTTAAAACACAAATTATTTTTAAAATGACTTTTTCTTAATACTTAAAAATCTTCAGCCTATGGTATTTTATTTTGATTAGAGTACACAAGATTAGCCCTTGGGAAATTTTTTTGTTAGAAACATGGTTAATACAATGTACTTACTTGAATTATGTGATTTTGGGACTGCTAGATGCTTTTTTGGAGAGTGGGGAAAGGAGCATAAAGCAAGAATAACAGATTTTGTGTAGCTTTTAATTGCTGAGAGGCAGCATAATCTAGATTAAACAAAAGATCAGTGACTGAGGACTCATCGTTTGTAGACAACATTTTCCAAGTGGTTTGTTAGGAAGCTTGGCCATATTGCTATTTATTTAAATCAGATTCTTTAAATGTAAAGTGGATAAAACATGACCCGTCATATCTAGTTTAGGTGTTTTTCTCAAATATTAGTTTATTTGGTGCATTAACACTACAGTATGGCACAGAATTCTGAGCACTCCTTTTCTGATGTCTTGGGAATTCAAACATTGCATTTTACATGGTTTTACCATTCCCTAACTGTGATGTAAGCRAAAATACCAGTAATGGGGGTGAAAACTGTTTATAAGTGGGGACTTCAGGAATAGGTCTGGAGTGGTTCTTAATTAACTGAAAAGAACAACCTGTTCAGGATTCTTGTTTGTGTAACTGAAAAAACGTGCTGTTCATTTTCAACCTGATATTTCTTCCTGTCTTCATACAGGACTCCCCAACAGATTCTTACAAAGACAGATTAATAAAGTTTTGTTGGATTTAGAATAGATTAATTTATATGCTAGCATTTTTACATGGATTCTGAAATTGCTAGTCTAATTGTATAATTGCTAATGAATCAAGGTTAACTTCAAAGCCTGAATTTTGGAAGTAAAAATAAGGGCATGACTTTCCAGACTCTTATTTCAATATGTGATGAATGTTCATTAGTGAAGTCCTAAATCCTTCATTTTCATCCAATGCATGAAAAATATGTTGATGAAAATTTGTCCTTGTAGTGTAGGGAATAGGGTAGTATATTGTACCCATTATGCTGCTCTTGCCTCTCCAGTTTGGGGTTGAAAAATAATCTGTAGCTAAATGAACTGCGTCATGCTTTCCCCACTATGACCATTATGTAAACAATCAGTGCTTTTGAGTGTATCCAAGTTCTAATGAGTACATGAAAATTAAAGCATAGCAATTTAGTTTCAAATGGAAAATTTACAATTTAATAAGTTCTACAGAAGAAAGATATCCTCAAGCAGTTGTTTTGCAACCAGTGTTGTAGCGATATTGTTTTAATTGATTATTAATTTGGCTGTCAAACCTACTGTGCAGGAAAGAGAGAGGGCCAGTGACTAAGTGTATTTATTTTATTGTTTTGTGTGTTTAGCTAGCTTTTTTTAGAGATAGAAAGAGAACRCATTTGTGGATGAATCTGTGTGGGCTGGTGTCCATTGATCAATCTCTGTTTAGCAAAAATGACAGCTTGAGTAACTTCATGCTTCCCCTCCCTTTTTTTTTTTCTTCCGAGGTCCTGCAGTGTTGTGGAAGGAGTTGAAATAGCATGAGATCAATTCCATTGCAAAATGGTGGGGGATTTTGCTTGTTTGTCTTTTAAGCACTACTTTTTAATGTATGATTATTTTTTTTCTTGAGTTCTGGCAGTTTTGCACAACAGCATCGTTTGATAAGGCAGCTGGGTTGACCACTGATGGTCAGTCCCATGTTGATGTGAGGCTGGCTTAAACTGTTCTGTCCTGTTGTGGCTTTGTGAAAAAAGTTAGATTTAGTCTCCTTTTATGTTCATCAGCCACAGATCACTTACACCAGCTCTTTGTGGCTGCCCGTGATGGATTAAATGGCTACTGTGTGATTTAATCTGAGGAACCAGCTCTCTATCCCCTCGCTAAAGACCTTCAGGGAGTCAGGGAAGACGCACTCATAGAGGATGATCAAATGCCGCTCATGCCCCGGTGGCACCTGCAGCCCTGTTTTGTGGCCGGCTGGGCACTGCCACAGGTTGAGCAGTAGGTATCTCTGTGTATGCCGGCCCCTCTGGCTTAAACTTTACTCCACTTCTGAGGCTGCCTTTGGGATCTAGTCTATCCATCTTCCCCCTTATCTCTTAGCCAGGATGACTGCTTTTCCCAGCAAATCATCAGTATTGGCCCGGGGCTGAACAGAAGCTTGCTGCAGCCAGTACATGTCCCTGCCAGGACTAGCTCTCCACATCATTTCCTCAAATGCAGCAGCAAAGCCTCCACCTCCTAAATGATTTTATTATTTTTCCGCCACAAACCCTGTATCTCTTATAGTTTCATTTACTTTGGTTAAGATCTTTCTCAACCCCACCCCCTAAGCCCCCAAACCCCACTAGCCTGTGAATAACTAATGTGAAAATAAACATCACAGTCTTTTTTTCTGGAAGCTGACAAGTTTGACAGCGGTTGAATGGAAAGGATACATTAATGATGAGAGAGGAACCATGGGCAGATCTTTGAGGAGTAACAAGAGGCGTGTATACTGTGTCGAACTGATGCAAAGTACACGTTGCCTAAAACCCTCCTCAGCCTCTGTATGGAATGGATTTCTTCTCAAGAGATTTTGGCTTGTTTTGTCAATCTTTGTATTACTTTTTTTACTCATGGAACTTTTGTGTGTTTTCTTTTTTGGCATCAAGTTACATGTCAGTTCTTCTTGAATCTTTTTTTTGCTTAACATAATAACTTGTGTTAGTAGAAATAGTTGGCTTTTAGAGTGTGGGAATTGTAAAAGACTTACTTTCCTGCCTTTTCCATAGTGATTTGAGTAGCTTGTATGTTCATTTTTTTACCTGAATGAAAAGTTGGCTAAACATTATCCACAGAGCAACATACAAAATTTTTCTATATATATGGTAGAATGTCCTGTAATAGTGCTGTGGTAATCACAGAAAGGTTAAGGTTGGAAGGGACCTCTGGAGATCATCCAGTCCAACCTCCCTGCTCAAGCAGGGTCATAATATTTTGGGTTAATTCTAAAGGTTTAATTTATGTCAACTAGATTAAGAGAAATCCACAAACCCAGCAGTGCTTTCAGTTAAAAGTCACATTGTAAAAGTYACCAAACTGTAAGTGACATAAATAACTGACCTTCATTTGCTTCCTGTAGGGTATTTGGAGGCACTCTTTATGTTTAAGAATCACAGAAACTGTGTCTGAGTTTTTCAATTTATGTATGTTTTCTTTTAACTTCCATTATAGATTTCACAGGATATTTTGCATACTCAGATTCATTGTTTTAACGTTATAGGTAGTGCAGTCTGTTTCCTCTTTAGGTTTTAACAGTGTATATAAAAGAGGACTCTATAGCTCAAAGACCAAAAATAGGTAGAAGTCTCAGGGCAAATGTATTAACTAAGCTACGTTTAATTTTTTTTTTAATTAAAATGATTGGATTCAAGTTAAATGTTCATTTTAACAAAGGTGTTCAAGCTAAACAGGTTAGTATACCTAGCATGTCCACCGTAAAAATTACCCTCTTCTCTAAAGTTCAAAAAGGGATTTCAGCAAACATTTCTGAAGTATAGCATGCATACCAAAAAAGTTCCGTAAAAGAGAAATAAACTCTTACTGGTGAGTTTAAAAGTGGATTCACTCTGATGTTTCTGTTAATCTTGTGTTGTTTGTCTTAATATACATTCTCTCACTAAAACACAGCCAAAATAAACTTCTTTTTTGTTAATTAAAATAAGCTTTCTTCATGTGTATTTTCAAATTCTGAAACTTTTTATTTATTTTAGTTCCTTTTCACACCATCTTCTTAAAAATGAGAGGACCTCACTTCATTAAATCATGTACTCACACACATGTACACGTATGTGCATCTAATTATGAACAGATAAACTATTCTGGATGGAAAGTGGAAGAGCTGTCAGTAGCAATTAAAAATAATAATGTCTGTTCTCCCATGTATGAATGTATCCTAGATGGTGCCACATGTGCCCAGGCAGCAAGAACAGCTAGCCCTACTATAGGGCAGGTAGAAAAACTAAAGCGAAAACTTGCAGATCTTGGGTAAGCCTTTTGTTATTTAAAATTTTTTTTTATTATTAAAAGGAATTGAAAGTAAAATTTCAGAGGTGCTTTCTGATGTTTTCTGATATTGTTATAGGGCTCCCTTGAGAAGAAGTTCAAACAAGGGAAAGAAGCGGAAAGAGAAAGAAGCTATTAGGGTGACCTGTGGCAGTAGGTATGGGTAAAAGATTGAGGATGCAAGAAATGTTATGCCAAAAACACTGGAAAAAATGAATCATCCTAGGAGATGAAAACATTAACAGTCCTTCTTATAAATAAGTTTTAAGCTTTGAGGCCAACTTCTGATCTTACAAACTTAAATTTTTTAACAAACAGAAAACTAACAAATAATCTAAAAATACTTGAAGGCTTATGATATCCAGTGTCAGTACTACTATTGCGTCCACTGATGGGATTTGCAGAGCTAGGTTACTAGAGCTGGCCTAACTAGAGCTGGCCTACAGGATGCACATGTAGAAGGTTAATAAGACCCTTGATCCAGATATCTTGACACAATTCCACACAGTTTTGAAAAAAGCCCCCAGTGTGAGGATGGACAGCATGCCTTCACTGCAGCTTTGCTGTGTCCCCTTCAGAAATCCATTCAGAAGGGTTTATTTCTGAAAAAGAATATCATAAATTGAAAGAATACCGGGAAAATGCTGGCTGGATTGGCCGTGTCTCCAGCTCTCAGGAGAAGAATTGTGAGCTGCTTGTGAGATCTGATGAGACAGCATCTCCAACATCTAGACTCTAAATAAATAATGAACATTCAAAATGGCAGACAGCAGTCTTTTCTGCAAAAGCTAGTGTGGATTTTTATTGAAGGTCTGTCCCCATGTACTGGTGAGTCCAACAAGATCCCAGCTCAGGGAGGTGAGATCTGATTCCAGTACAAAACACAAGATTCAGTTAAATGTCAGAAATGCCAAGCAAACATGATACATTCTAAAAAGTCTAAAAAGGACATATCAACTCCAAAACTCTCCGAACATAAAATAATGCAAAAGAAAACCTACACCATAAAAGAGCAATCTAAGTAAGCAAACTTTGAATGGTACTTGGAAAAACTTTGTGATTGAAAACCAGTGTGTAGCAATTTGTGGAGTCTTGCTTACATTCTAATATATAGACACACAGTGACAACTATAATACGTAGTTCCTTAAAATCATAGAAGCAGAAGAAACCTGACTTCTGACTTAGCCCTTCAGGCACACTGTACTGAATTACAGTGTTCTACCTCAGCGTACGTTTGTATCCTTCAAATATCTGCCAAAATCCTTAGTGCATGTTAGTCACCTCTGTGTTGGAGTCAGTAAAACTGTATCAGTTTGTGCCATTGGTGTATCTGCTTTCATGTGCCCTGTAATTAGTAATATTCATTGCTGTGTTCCCCTAGTGAAAGAAGGAGATTTGTAAAAACAAGTTTTCTGCACTTATGTGTGTCTCTAAGGCAACTAGTGTCCTTAGTGCTCTCAGGTAGCATTTAAATACCAAGACACAGGGAGGAAAATACGAATATATACTCGTTTGTAAGAAGCAGACTCTATGAAACTTGATATGTTCTTATACCAACATAGTGTGTTATCTACTGGACTTCACACAGCTGTATCTTTCTTAGAGGAAAACAGATCTCAGAGCAGAAAGATCAGTTGCTTACTTGACCATACAAGGAATTAATAATTTGTATTATTTGTTTGATAGCTTTTCATTTTCTCAACAGATTTTTTCTGAGTTTGGATACAGATAATGAAAACAAAGCTTAATACTGTTTTCAACCTCAAAACTAATAAGCATTTATAATTCTCACTGTGCCTCTGTAAACTGGAGTGTGAATACTGCAGTATAACTTTTTAAAGACCAGTTGTCATTTCCTTTGTTACTTACTCCAAATAATTTGCCTCTGAAGAAACATGAGGATGCTTTCTTTACAGCCCAAAGCTGAATAAGCTCTTTGAAAGAAGGAAGATGATGATCTAAAGACAGCATCTTATTATAATTTTTATGGCCATTAGAGCGACTGATTGATGTAGTATTAATCATGTTGTCAGATGGATGTTCACAGAATCACAGAATCGCTGAGGTTGGAAGGGACCTCTGGAGATCATCTAGTCCAGTCCCCCTGCTCAAGCAGGGTCACCTAGAGCACATTGCACAGGATTGCATCCAGGCGCGTTTTGAATATCTCCAGAGAAGGAGACTCCACAACCTCTCGGGGCAACCTCTTCCAGTGCTCTGTCACCCTCACAGTGAAAAAGTATTTCCTCATGCTCAGATGGAACTTCCTGTGTTTCAGTTTGTGCCCGTTGCCTCGCGTCCTGTCGCTGGGCACCACT
>NW_020451018.1:268605-304314 GCF_003343035.1 Apteryx rowi
AAGCTCTCGACTCGCTCTTCATCCACCCCTAGGCACAGCTCCATACATTCCATGTTCCATGCATTATTTTGACATTGCCAAAATATAGCACTCAAATGTGTAGAAGAAAATCCTGGATTGTTCCTTGAGACTACTTCTAATGTTACCTAAATAAAAAATGCCCCCATTTCAGTAGAAAGAGTAGAAAGCATATATTCCCCTGCATGGGGATAAGTGATTTGGGCAACATCATTCTTTTTTTTTTTCTACTTTCAAGCAAGATCTGAGTATGGGAGAGGAGTGTGGGTCTGAGTCAGATAGATCTACCTTTCTTTGTGCAGCCAAAAGGAGAGAGGATTCTTCTTCTATTTCCTTGGCTGGGGGCCCTATGAAAACCTAAGTTTCATTCATACTTGAAGGTGAAGTTGAAGGTGGGATGGAGTAAATATTATTTACCCATATTAAAAGTGCTTCAACAATAGTCTACTGTCCAGAGTGCTGAGGAATTTCTTTTTAGGATATAGTTATAGATGCTTTGCAAGTGTTAGGAATGCATCTGGAGTTTCATTAGTTCAAAAAGACTTTCCCAAGCAAATTAAACTTAACCTTAGGATCTAAGTAGTGTTTAAATTAAGACAAATGTAAAATCATCGACAAAATCTTATATGCATATGAGAGAAGTATAGCTGTTTGAAATGTTAGGCTGTAAGTATCTGGCAGATACAGATTAAATAGAGACTTCACAATATACAGAGCTARTATAGAGTTATATATATATGTTAATAATATATATGTTGTTAATAATATATATAAGTTAATAATGATTTAGAGGCTGTCCAGAAGGTAGAAGTTGAGGGAGACTTACATAATTGTATTTTACTGTTGGCTGCTAAGAGTCTTAGAAATTTCAAGCCCTGAAACAGACTTTATTAACATAAATATATAAATTGATATAAATAATACATCAAATTATATAGAGAGAATGTGATGTTTTCATAAATTCTTTGGGGCGGATACTTTGACTAGTTATTTTTAGTTTACATACTGTACAGTTGGCATGATAGAAATATCTAATAATTCAGGCATTTTGTTTTATAACTGTTACGTTTTCCTTGATCACATTATCCACTGCACTTTTTGTTATTACAAAGAGAAAAGCTGGTAATATTGCACAGCTGATAATATTACACTTTTTTTTCTATATTCATGTTTTTAAAATCACGTTCTCTATCTGTATTTATCTGTTATATCAAAGGACCATCTACATAGATGGGTTCACATGCACAGTGCATTCTGCCTGTGCTCCAAACCAAGCCAGACCTGTCTGGAAACCAGAACCTGCTTGGGTCAGTGCTGGGTCTAATCTATTTAATCATGCTGAGATACGCCTGTGGCTCTGAAACATACCAACACCGCTGCGTGGCTTCAGGACTGGAGCTGATTCACATGCAAGCAGTGGTAGTACAGGCATTTTGAGCTGATTTCTGTCTCTGTTTGTTGGGTAGATGTCACCTAAGAGAGCTTGAGTTTAAAACAAACCAACAAACAAACCTTTTTCTTCATTTGTTGAAAGAGATTTCAAGGATGTCATTGCCAGCTGCATGCCATCGTGTTCTTTAGTCACAGTTACACAGAATGCCACTGTTTACCTCTTTACAGTTTTTATTTTATACTCTAACACAGATTCCTGCTCCTTTCTCTTAAACAGGACCACCAGAGAGATACTGCAGAAATCAGCAAACACTAAATCGTTACTAAAACGATCCTCCTCTCTCCCATACTGTGTACCATTCACATGGTATGGAGAGAGTAGCAAGGGATCCAATTCTTCTAGGAACCTGCCATCACCTACCAGCTCAACTGAACCTTCTTCTGAAAATATAAGTCCAGCTAAGAAAGGGGCAAAGGTAGAAAATAAAAACTACCTTATTCCCACTGTGTTGAGTGGCATAATTGGCTTAATGTTTCTGAAGAAAGAAAAGGCCAAGATGTTAATATTACAATAAACAGCGCGTGGTGTTCATTGTGCAGTAAAAGCTCATCTGAACAGCACATCTCTATCACTGTACCATTCCACATTCTGCCTTTATACTCTGTCTTTCTCTTAATGTACATTAATTCAGTAAAGTAGCTGTGGTGTGCTGTACTGTACCAAAACCAAGTGGTGCCAGTGGAAATTAGCATTTGGATCAACAGAACAAATGCTAGATTTGTGTATTCAGTTGTAGATATTTTTCTGCATCCTTCCGGACTGAATACCTACCCATGTTTAATGTATAAATGAGATGTTTGCAAGTGAAGAAATGTTGTACGCTGTCAGTCATTTGCCTTTTTCTCCCCCAGTAATGAAATCTGCTTGTCATGCATGCTAGATGTTGGGCTTAATTCCATTTATGAAGATCCTTGAACTAAAAATATGAACTATTACAATTTAATACATCTGTGTGATTCCTTTCTATGTGCATGAATGTTTCAGCATGTAACTCATTAAATAACCCTTAGTTACAGTAATATACTTAGGTTTTTCATGTTGTTTATTTTCACTTCTCTAAAATATTTATCTGCCTGTATCCTCTTACAACTTCTAGCTATTTACTTTTTATATTGCTCTGGAAAAGAAATAGAAATGGTTCTGATCCTTATATTCACGAATTTGAGTCATAATCAGAAATCTGATACCTCCTATACACATATATACATAATAGCAGTTTATATACACACACACACACACACACACACACACACACATAATAGCATACACATAAATAGCTGTTTTCTCAGGCATTTCTTATGCTTTTGGTGCCATAAGCTCTAAGTGTCTTACTTCTGCTGTGCACCAACAAGCTGTGTGAGATCTCAGTTGTGATATGAAAAAAGATCACATTGCGTTATGTGCTAGGGAGAGCAACACAAGGTTGACCAGTCTAAATCAGACTGGTTGAGAAGACCACAGAAAAATTCTCTGAAGGTTAAAAATAAACGAATCCATTGCCTGGGTTCTTTTTAGAAGAAAGATGAGGGTTAGACATGTAGATCCTATTTCTGCCTTTAAAGAAACATTTTGTAAAAAGAACTTTCAAATGGGGAGAAAAGCCAACCCTTTTACAGTTATTATTAGGTTGGTAAGGTAGTTTTATTTTGTTCTTTGTCCTGCTCCTTCGTTATTATTTTTAGCAGGCCTTGGCTATCTTGTTTTTTTTCACAGAAATTTTAAAAGACTAAAACGAATCAAGACTGATACTTACACAAGATGAAAAAGCAGTCAGAGTATTTAAAAAAAAGAAAAAAAGAGATTCACACTACAGAAAGTAGAACTGTAAAGCTCCTTGCCTACAAATGCTGTGGAGGCTAAAGTTTACTTACAAGGAAAGCTGCTCAGGTGTCCTAGTCCTCTGTAAAGAAATGGGAAAAGCAGAACAGTAATTCTAAAAGTAGATGTGAGAAAACTGAGCACAAAATCTTTTTGATGTTCTCTGTAAAGTTTGTAAGCTCTTAAGCTAACAGTATCTATACTGCGATTTAGGTTTTGAAAGCACAGTATGATGTCACTTTTCAGTGGGATTTCCAGCAAAACTAAGGGAATCCAGACTTGGTGTTCTTCCTGTTTTCAGAAGAGAGAGCTCAAATATCTCTTGGGGGATAAAATAATAAAACCAGTATTTTTTTATTTTCTTTTTGGTTTTGAATGATATGGTGTTTGGATCCATTTTTTTAAATTGAATATCAGAAGTGAATTGAATTTGCTGTTCAGCTAGATGTGTTAGATTAAAATAGACACCGGAGGTCTCAGTAGAGAGTAGAGGTCTCAATATCAACTATATTTTTGATTTAAATGGAATATTATGGTGTCCTTAATTATTTTTTATTTTTTGTTTTATTATTGTTCTCAGATCAGACTGTTTCACTCTAATGGAAAATACTTGTTAATTTTTGTATTCCTCTGATGGTGATTTCACTTTATTCCTAGAAAAAATGTGCATGCTTTTGCTATTCTTTGCTATGAAGTGTGATGTTTGTCATTACATGCTTATGACAAAACAATGTTTGTTTTATGGTTTTTGTTTCAGTAAATAATATTTGATATCACAAGATCTCTTTTACCTTCAATTCAATTTTTTTCTAAAGGTATAGATAAAGAGGGAAGATCCTTTCATTTTTCTAAGAGATTGTTTGGGACTCAGAAATGGATTCACAGGATATTCTCCTTGTTTTTTCAATAGCAGTTTTAACTTCTCTCTGATAATTAATCCTCTGTCCTAGTCTTTGTGCTACTGCGTGTGCCTACGCTTGTCCTAAATATGTGAAGAACAGTAAAATGCTATTGATTAACCAGCGGAAGCAATAATTCAGCACCATGATGATAGCCAACATCTGTAAGGGAAGTCTAGAAATTGCTTACAAACCCTTTTGATATTCATTGAAACATTAAGCTGACAAAGATGTCTCATAAAATATGTAGTGGTAAAAATACTGCATATAGTGGTAAAAATATTGCATAGTCTATAAATCATTAACAAGACTAAACATTAGGCTTCATCATCTGTTTTCTCACTGGTCTGATGAATGATTGAAAACACTCCTAAACTATGCCAACCTGGAGAACAAAAAGCAAATTTCCCTTTTAGATACACGCCTGAGATTATTTGTTCATTCTAACTCATCTTTTTCTTTACAGAATTTCACGTTCAACGATGACTTCAGCCCTAGCAGCACAAGTTCAGCTGATTTGAGTGGTTTAGGAGCAGAACCCAAAACCCCAGGTTTCTCGCACTCCTTAGCACTGTCATCAGATGAGGTATGCTGATGAAATTGTTTAAGGTGGGAAATAGTTTTCCTTCTCTCATGCCATTTTTCTTGATAATTACTCAAATAATACAGGGGGTTTTTTTAGGCAGTAGAATGGGAGAAGAACCCATAATGGGAGACTATAGTTTTTTCTTCATGTAATAATCATTTGAAATAAAGGTCCTATGGTATTATCATAGGAAAGCAAAATACTTTTGGTTTCCTACGAGATGCTGTATCCTCATACATTTCAATACACACTTCCTACATTTTAAATATGTACATGTGAACCTGTATACATATACACTAAAATAGGCATAACTGAGACAATTTTGAGATAATAAAGATACAGTATAGTTGGCTAAATGTAGTTGAAATGTAAGACCCCTTCACGTAGACTAATTTTTACCCCAGTATATTAAAATGATAATGACCTGTACATGCATTTTTTGCATACTACCACACCTGAAAGTATATACAGTGATTAGAATGTCTATGCATTAATCCAGTTTGCGTTCTCTTTGTGCTTGCTTTGCGTATACACAGTGGTCTGAGTTCAGCTCTTTCAAACTAGATTTTTGTTTGAGCAGTCATAATGTGCAGAAGGTTTCATAATCCTATAAATTGGTGACAGAATTGAATTGAATATGATATTTTGGAAATATCTCCCTAAAACATTAGCTTTGTAGCTGAGCTGTCAGTGAAGCTGCACAGTTTGACAGTAGCTGATAATGCGTCCCATTGACTCAGGAAACTTGTGTCTTTGTTCTCCTACAAGCACTGAATAAGAACTTAATATTTTTCACTTGCAGTTTGAGCCAGCATTTTTTCTAGAGAGGAAGAACTTGAAATACCTGTTTCTTCTTCTTTTTTTTTTTTTTGGTAACACTTAGGTTTGTTACTATTGCTGTCTGCATGCTTTGCATAGATTTAAATAAAGACAGCTGTTCTGTGCAACCCCTTTTGCCAAAATGCAAGTCTACAAGACCAACTACTCTATAGAGATTACTTACTGCAGATCATAAAGGATGGACATTTACAAGAACCACAGTACAGTAGTAGACAGGAGTCTGTATATTGTTTGAATTACTTTTTTATTTTTTTATTTTTTATTTTTACTTTTTTATTTTTCTATTTTTTATATAAATTTTTAATTCCCATTGTATTATGTATTTTATTGTGACAATGCCCTATTTCTAGTGGTATTGAATTAAAAGCTTGAAAATGCTTCCATCTTGTTTGTTCAGCCTTCTACTTTGTTGGTTCTAAAATACCAAGTCTGAACAGGTCTACAAAAGTAAATTTGTAAAATTACACAAGCAAATGTGTTTTCTCTGTCCTCTGCTGTGTACCAAATTTCAGCCTCTGATTGAGGCAGCATGTCCAATAAGAGCTGCAGTGGAAACCTACGCAACTGCCCTTGCAGGGGGTTAAACTAGGATTGCTCTTTAACCTTTGATAGCATATTGCTGCTAGCACTTCTCCTTCATTTCCACTCCTTTGGCAGATCTGACATAATTACGTGAAAGACACAAAAGAATGAAAAGGAAAGGGTGGGGAGAGAACACAGTTCTTGGGCTTCATACTCCTCTAATTAAGGGGATTTTGCTCTTGCTTTTGGAGCTATCAGCAAAGTTCCCATTGATTCCAGTGTGTCAAGGCCAGGAACTCCAAGGGGTTTTCTTTGGCACAATCTCAGGCTTAGCTGCCAAATCGTGTGTGTTGAGCTTTCAACATAACCTCTCTGCTTCTGGAAATAATTTTTTTTAAAGAAATCTCTTTGTTTTTGAGTAGTCATATCCGTTTGCAAATCTTGGTGCTGCCCTTGCCTGAACTCTTACATGCTGTTGCATATTCTGTATTTTGTTTCTATAATGCTTTTCTTTTCCATTTCTTTGTTGCTCCCTCACTCAGAGCCTGGATATGATTGATGATGAGGTGAGATACTAGAGAGCTGTTTGTGGTGAATTGTGTGACCATGGTGTGGCAATGTATTGTCTCATTTGCAGATTTACATTTCTTGTTTTACCGTGCTGCGTGGCAAATCCCCGTGTTTAAGCACAATGTGCAGATGTCTGGCTCTTCCCGCCCTGTCTTCAGTTCTCCTCTCCTTTCTGCTAAGAGTTTTCAAGGCCAGAGCAAATTGCATTTTTTGTGGTATGTTGGAAGGTGAGAGGGGTCCATTTCAGACCAAATCCACAAGGCCAAGCATCAGCTGGACTGAGCTCATGCTGGCTTTAAGAGAAGGAAAAGATRGTGCTGGATGGGTCTTTTCACCATCCCTGAGGAATGGACAGCCAGAAAATTAGACAGCTCCCAGCATCATTTAAACCAGTGCAAAAGCTGTTCTAACATAAGACAGCTGCTGCAGCCCATAACAGCTGCCTTGCTGACCAAGGGTTGAACAGAGTAGCTTTTGTTTCAGGCCCCGCTGGCATGCCCCTGGGTGGAATAAAGTGGCAGAGCGGAGGACACCAGGCTGGCTCCACCAGCTGTACTACACCCCGAGCCCCTGGCGGCCTCTCCTAGTGCTGCTTTTGTGCAGTTTTCTCAGCAGCCCAGCATGTTCAGAACAGGGCCAAGGCTGGGAGTTCTCTGTTTTTTCTTTACTGTTCCTCTGTGTTGTCTCATAGTCTTCCACAGATAGTGTCAGTCTCACTGGCTATTTTATGTCATCACTTTGAACTTGAGAATGGTTTTCTGAGGGCTTTTTATTTTTCCTGAATTTCGTGTCTTATAGCTTAAACACACCATAGAGATCTGTGAATGCACCTGGGAAGTGGAATGCAGAATTCCCTGCATCCGGCATCCTTTAGAAATGTTCTAATTCGAAGGATTAAAATCTTGAGAGGGAATGGGAGCATACCTGTATTGAATTGTGCCACACAGCCATTTCGGTCCCTGTTTGGATTAAAAGGAATGACAGTTCCTTTTTCTTCTTCTGTTTATAAATAGACAAATATATGTAAATTTATAAATATTTATAAATAGAAGACTGTGTAGGTACCTTGTATCAATTTTTAGATAAATTGGATGGATACAGAGGTAATATAATGGTGCAAAATTCTTAATATAGCAGTATAAAGGTGGTACAGATACCTCTGCTCTGATGCTGATGGTTTGGACTGAAAAATGCTGTTACTAGTCAGTGTTACCCTTTTAATAATAATGCAGCGTGTTTTTGTCACAGATCCTTGATGATGGACAGTCTCCTAAACACAGTCAGTGTCAGAATCGTGCTGTTCAGGAGTGGAGCGTGCAGCAGGTTTCCCACTGGTTAATGAGCCTGAACCTTGAACAGTATGTTTCTGAATTCAGTGCCCAAAAYGTAAATGGGGAGCATCTCCTTCAACTGGATGGGAGTAAGCTCAAGGTAATTGATTGTCTGGACTTCAAGACTAACTGTATTATTTATTGTCACCTCAGATTTTAAAGGAAGTAAGAATTCTGCAAGGAAATAGAGAAGCCCTGTGCATAGAATGATGACAGACTGGGATAATAAAGTAGATAGCCACAGCATCACTTCACAAAATTCYCATATGCATTTAGATTCAGAAGCCTCAGAAACAGAGGGCATTTGCTTTGTGAAAACTCTGGGTGTATATAATGTATCCACATTTCCATGCATTAATCATATAGCGGCATGTACAAGTAGTATTTGCATGCATGTATTTCTCATCCAGCTCTGTTTTGCAAAAGAGTGATTCACAGAAGATAGTAAACAGAAACACATCAGAAGTAGTTACTAAAAAATGGATTACTGTGATACTAGAGGCTTAAGTTGGACAGCAATTGTGCAATGTTAGAACTAGATACAGTTTTGATATATAGCGTATATATTGTTTATTGCAGTGGAATTATGAGCCTACTTTTCTCAAAAATAATTTCAGATAGGAGTTGTGGACTGCTTAGCATATCTGAAAGTCAAAGTTCTGCTGTTTCAAGTTGGGAACCCTTCCATTATGAAATTTTGTGCTGACCATTTCATTCACTCTAGGATTTTTACAAGAGTAAAAAGACTTTTGACTAAGGGACACCAGTGGGAATTGGGAAGTCTTCTTCTGCATAGACTTAGAAGACTTGAGGCAAATTGTTTAATCTTTCTATGCCACGTTTGATCAATGAAATCAATATAGTAGAACTTCGGTTGCAATGAGATCTAATTCTTTCATATTCTAGACGTGGAAGGTATGGAAAGTACTCCAGAAGTATAAAATAATGTTACTTACACTTCAATAATGTGTCTGAGTCTATCTCAAATTTGCGTAGTTGTGATAGTCTTATGCTTAAGAAGAGTCACTATTAGAATATGAAAAAAATGGTGATAGATTAAAGCATATGAAATACTTCTTTTTTTAATTTGTTTTTCCCCATCTCAGGCTCTTGGTATAACATCTTCCCAGGACAGAGCAGTCATTAAAAAGAAGCTAAAGGAAATGAAAACATCCATGGAGAAAGCTCGCAAAGCTCAAGAGAAAATGGAAAAGCAAAGGGAAAAGCTTAGGAAGAAGGAACAAGAGCAACTGCAGAGGAAATCAAAGAGAACAGACAAGTCTTCATCAGATGCGACAGAGGGCACTAATGAGCAGTGATGAGCAGAACTACTACTGTGTTAGGAATATGGAGGCACTTCAAGGGAAGAGAAACTCTCATCCAATTCGGTGCCCCTTCAGCCTTCTTGTATTCATTGCACAAGAGTATGTACACAGAAATGGGGCTATAAATAGAATGAGTGGGGAAATTTATATTGTGTAGTTTTATTTTCCTGCATATTCAGTTCATGCTCGTTATTGTTGCCATGCTAAACAACCCCAAACCCTCAGTTTGTTTTGTTGTTATTGACAGATTTCATATTTGTGTGGCGGTGTTTCCTTCCAAACTACTCTTCTCTATTGAGCTCTGTGTGTTTGGTCACTTCAGTACCCAGCAAGATGCTGAGGAGCATGGTCCACTGCTTCACATGTGCCGAGTAGGATGACCAGTCAGAACGACTGGTGAATGTTTATTCAGCTGAGTAAAAGGAGCTGTTCTCTCTCCAATAGAGCTGACTTAACTTTCTAACTTGGAATTTCGGCTTCTTTACAGTGTTTTGATACTCAGTTCTGTCTACTGGAATAAGTTTCATCTTGCATCAGTACCTTGAAGTGACACTGTTCTGGAAATGCAGCTGTTCAGTGACTTCTTATTATACACTGGAGATAAAGACAGGAGAGTCAATATTGCCCCTGGGTAAAAGACAGGAGATGAAACTCTTTCTGTTAACTGTACAATAGTTTAATCCAGGAAGGAGGCAAAGCCCTAAATGATTATGTGGGTTTACACAGAAATCTGAGGATAATATTTATCCTTTAGATATCTGAGCAAGGATGAATTTCTATCGAGAGCACAGCATACAGATCTGTATAAATTTCATTGTGCTCCCAGTGTGTGTAGGCAACTTTCTTATAGCACACTCTGCTTTCTTTTTCATGTATTTTGAACAGAAAACGGATTTATTTTGCTCTGTTTCTTCAAGGAAGGCACCACATCTTCAGATTCGTTCTCCAATAAGCACTGGGAGAATAAGCTTTGTGCTATGCTATTATGAAGCTCTCAGTGGAAACGTTTATCAAACTCGAGTCTGTTAAAGACTTTTCAGTTTTTAAAGAAGTGCACTTTAAGAAGAGGAAGAAGAGGGATTCTGGCTAAAATAAAATTCAGTACATTGCTATTAAGATCAATGCTACCATGGGGGTGAAGGTTACTAAATCCAAAGCTGCCATATATTAACTGTTTTGATTACTGTGTTTAGCTCCACCAAAAATTGAATTTTTAGGCACAGGCTGTAGAATGTTTGAATGATTTAACTGGTGGCTGTATTACGTGCTTTCCTGGTATATGAGGCCATTGGTGAAGMTGGTGTGTAGTTTTGACTATGACAGAAGCAAACAGTTTATTTTGCACTATATGATGTTACTGCCTCTTAAGAAGAGTATTAAAATACTCAGTATTTCTTCAAAAAAATGGAAAGACAGCAGGCAAGCATCCACAATGAGAAGTTAAATATATTACCTTATTACTTTATAGTCAAAACTAACTTTGTAGCAGCATATATAGTTTAGGAACATCACTTCCCTTTCATGCATTCTGGAAGTTGCAGTCTCCATCTAGTCAGTCATACTAATGTGTACATTGTTCAAGCTGTTGATGCAAAGTCAGAAACTTGAACTTAAAAATTTGACAGCCTAAAAATTTATTCCAAATATTGAATTCTTTTAAAGAAAATCTTTGTTTTAGTTGGGCTTGGCTTCTGTTCTGCACTTTGACATTCAGATTTTTGTCTGTAAAAGCTCTCTGGGGCTCAGAGATTTGAGACAGCTGGGGTGAAATGTTTATAGTTAAATTTCTTAATATGGAATGTTAGGTTTTCAGTTTAATCGTAATAGTTTCTTTGACATGTAAAATGATCTGATAGAGCCTAGTTCATTTAAAACTAATATACAACAGGTCTACTTAATATTAGCTTTATTTTTCCACATCCACTTCCACATCCAGTCTCTACACCTTTCTGATGTATACTTTATTCATATATAAAAATGAAGTTGTGGTAAAAGATACTTCCTGATATTTCTAAAGACTTGTGATATTTTTCTTGAGATAAAGATACCAGGGGCAAAAAAATATACCTGTTAGTGAAAATTCCRTATTGAAGTGAATCTTTCTGCACTCCTTGTAGGAGAAAAATTATACAAATGAGTAATAGGGGCTCTGTGAAACTGGCATTCAGTTATTTTAGGAGGTTATAGATTTATATACAAGTGAGAGAAGTTATCTGGAAGGAACGGGAAATTTAATATTTTAAATACAAAGTTGATAAATGCATTCGATGATGATTTTCTCTTTAAGTTATGTTTACATTACAGTAATGTTTTAAGTGGTTGTGTATAATAATCTAAGGAAGTGTCCCTATTTTATTTTCTTCATTTTCTTAGAAACCTGAGCAGACTGCTTGGCATTATACATTGAGTTTTCTTYCTTGCTGCTTAGAACAGTGCCTAGTCAATCTCTTTGTAAATCAGGTTCTTATTCTGCAGAATAACTAATTTGACTTAAGTCCTTCAAGTGGTCAGGGTTTTTTATTGCTTTGTAGTAATGTTACTTTGTTATTCTCTGATTTAAAAAAAAAAACTAACTTAAAACAGTAATTTAGATTTAAAATAAAAGCATAAAATGCATATCGATTAACACCTGAAAGCAGAGCAAACCAAGCAATGTCAAGAGTTTCGCTCTTCCTTATGAGATAAAAAAGATTTATGTGGTTCTTTTTGTTAAGTATAGCAACTCAGTTTTGGGACATACAGAAATGTCACTGGATTACAGATGTAAAGACCAGTGCAGTTTAAGACCTTTATTACTGTTCCATAAGATCTTCAAAGTTGTGTTGCATTTTTCTCCTTATATTCTGAAATGACATATATGAAACAGAAGGATGTCTCTCATCATTCTCAACTTAAAACTTCTGTAAAAAATGCTAAGTCAGACTAATGTGTGTTTCTGTGTAAAAAGAAGAAACAAACATCCCATGCTAAATGACTGGAAAGACTTTCGGCTCCCCTGCAAATGTAACTGTAAGCTACTTCTGCATCTTTATTTTTGGAGTTAAAGCAGTTTTGTATATGCTGACTGGTCTAGCCGCCTTTAAACCTCTGTCCAGGCAGCTCAGTGTTTCTACTCTTCTAGCCATGCATCTGTGCCAGCTGTGCGCCTCGGTGATCCTAGCTGGCTGTCAGGGTTGACTTCCCCCGTTACAGTTGGTAGCCACTTTTGTAAATTGTGGTTCTGCTCATATGGTTGAGTTACTGCCATGTGTACATACATATATCTAGCTTATGACAGGGTGAAGAGATGAGCTGCAGTGAAGAAAGGAGAGTTAATAGGAAATGGGACTTTGAAAAAATAGAAAATAAGAGATGCAACATTGCTGGTTRCTTTAGTCCTAAAAAAGCTACTGTTTGCACTGAGATTCTGAAGAGAATGGTGGCTCTTTGCTCTGTTCAAATCTGCCAAACATACTGACATTATTCACTTCCGCTGAGCATTTTGCTGTGGGTGGCTGCCTGCAGCCATGCAAAATGAGCATTAAAACTCCTAACTAGGTTTCAGTCTGCCTGGGCAGATCGGGACGGGGGAGCGAGGAGCCCAACCTGCTCTGTGCAGTGCACAGTAGTGTTGCTCACTGGTGCTTGCATTTCACCCACCCATCTGAGCAGCTCTGGTGGGAGTCACTGTAAGCAGAGCCTGTTCTAGATCATAGGTTAGAGAAAAACAGTGGAACAAAAGCCCATAATAAAGTGTTGAATGGAGCTAGGTGATGCTTGTTTCTCAGTGTACGCAAATGCTTTTGCAATTTTTTTCCTTTTTTTTGCAAAGACATCTGTTGTGCCATGACTCTAGTCTGCTGCAGGGATGCAACAAGAATTGAGTTTTTACAAGAATTACTGCGTAGCCTTCCTCGGCAGCTTGCCAGCCCTTGACTCTCCCTGACATTCAGAGGTGCTTGACCCTGAGCAACATGGGGTCCTAATACTTCAGCTGCTTCAAAGCAACCGCAACCTCTTGAGCTGCTTCACCTTCACCTCCTGGCCCACAAGCTGTTGGGTAAGAAGTGGGCAATGTTGTGTACTGATGTTTGAGGATGAKTTGCTTTCCGCTTACAGTGAAAGAAATCCCACTGTTGTTAGTAGTGCAGAATCCAGCCCTGCTTTAGGAAGGAGAAGAATGATCATTAACTCTGTATGGCCAAGAGGTATCATTCTGGGTACCCTCACAACATGAAAAATCAGAAGGAGAAGTTTGCGCATATTCAGCTGTCGTTCTTTGAAAGTCTGCAGTGCAGTCTGTGCTGTTTGTTACTGCTGGAGTTTAAGGAAGGTTTGCAAGAATGAAGTCATGTGTTAATTTCTTAGTAGTGTATTTACAGAGAAAGAATATTGTCCTGTCAAAGAGAAAGCGAAGTCTGATGTTGCTCTTTTTAGGTGTGGCTTCTTGTCCTGCAATATCATCAAACTAAGTGATAGAGGGGCTGGGCCCTTTTAGCAGCACTTCCCTCATTCCATGCTCTCCCTCACTTTAAAACCTCAGGAAACCTGTGCTGTGGTCCAAAACACTGAAAAAAATAGGTGTTTGAAAAAAGCAGGCACATGTTTGATTAACTTATAAGTCTTTAACAGTTGAAATGGGCAAAGTGCACAAAGCAGTTAGATGTTTTTGGTTTAGTTTTGTTAAATTAGTGATTGAGAATAATGAAATAAATCAGTCTTTCTAGAAAGGAGAATGTTTAAGTGGTGGGGGTTGTGGCTTGATTCTTTAAATAAATACGTATGGTTTTGTGTRTGTACATACATATGTACATACAGAGATTTGCATACAGATTTACACTGCATTGAGATTAGTAGCAGTGAGTATGTAGGTAACTGAGTTACAGGGCTGTAGGCACATAATCTACACATCAGAGGGTCCTGATACCACAAAGAAACTCAGAAGAGCTAAGCACTAGCAACTGGTCTTGCCAGTGTGCTCCCCCTTAGCTGTGCTGATAGCTTTACTCACTGTTTTCTTGTAATGTTTTATGTATTTGACAGATCACAAGATTTTCAAGTTTTGTTAAAACCATATACAGAATTGTCTTCTGTGTGTCTTTCTGCATGTTGTCCTCTCTTAGTTTTTTGGCAGGATTGATTTATTAGAGTGTTAGTATTTTAGGAAAAAATTGTTTATATGTTTTGTAAATCTAACTTTGATTTCTGTTAGAGTGTTTAGAGCAGCTCATTATTGAGCAGGCTTGTAAGTGGTGTCGGAAGTGACCTACTCAGTGATCACAGTTGACTGTAGGTCATTCGCAGGTTGCACAGTCCTTTTGGTTAACCTCCTATATATTTTTTTTCTATTTTTTTCCACCTGTAAAACTGTGTGATTTTTTCAAAGCTGTGACACCACAGCTATGACATTGAGCCCTCCAATCCCTCCTCATAAAATGAGTTTTCTGTCACTAACTGGCAGTGGGACTGGTACTTTTGCTATAGGCATTAGGTAAGGACTCAAAAGGTGTGCCCTAGTGGAAGATATGGCTTCAGTGCTGGGTGTTGCCGCTTTCTTTGGAAGTTTGGACTCTTGGGAACTGATCGTTTGGTTTATGAAACCTGATCTTCTGAGTTGGGAAGGGTTTTTCTCCAGACTGGGGAGATGAGATGAGGAGGGCCGGCAGCTCAGGAGATGAGTCCCAGCTGAATAACCAAGGAGCCTTAGGCTGGTGCCGTGGGTGTCCATGACACCAGCGGGACAGGCTCAGGCCCCAGCGATGGAGAGTCCAAAGGAAGCAGGAAGCAACAGGGCACCAACCGTAAGGAATAAACAGACCATTCTAAAATGGGGAATGCACAGTGAATCTCTCTTCTAACTATATATACTTTCCCTTACACATTTGCTGTCTTAACTACTGCATATGTATTTTCCAGTCATGTTGCAATGGTAACTCACTGGTAACTGAGAAGTGTTACACATATTGCTAGAAAACCAGGCAGCTAAAAGACTAAAATGCACTGTGCTCACTGTAAAAATTGGCTTCTTATCTTGTTTCTTTTTATATGATAGGAGGAGGTCGTTGCGCTTCTTTTCTTTTTTTTTTAGAGGTCAAATGTATATGAAGTGCATGTTATTCTGAAGTTTTTGTTTGTACATCTTGCTGTCTAATCATCTGCATGGAAGACACAGTAGTGCCATGTCTGAGCTTGTTCTCTTGTGCTTGGTTAATATGAACTTCTCTAGATTGTTGAGTTTTCCCAAAAAACAACATTCTTTAATATTTAGTTATTTAGAGGCATCAAAATAAAAAAAAAAATTGGTGGCCCTTTGTTTTCTTACAGTTTAAATACAAACAACAAAAGCCTTGTAGTTTAAAGTTAATTTGTTAGTGTAAATAAATTTCTTGCCAATGAGTATTATTGTTGTTAGACAACGAATGCAATAAAATGAGAAATCCTGAATCTTTATTAGAATTTGTATGGAGTCCTCACTCTCCTACTTATTTGTTGGTCATTCCAGAAGTAATAATAAATTGTAAGCACGACTGGACAGCTGCTTCTGCATGTCTTAGAGCCTTGCCCACTCATCCCTTACTTCTGCTTAATGCTGAAGATTATTTTAATCCCAGCTGTTAGGCAAAACAGTGTGATACACGGACCTCAGATTGGATCCGATTTGCAATCTATTATTATGTAAAAAGAAATAATAAAAATAGAGCAAGGAARGAGAATGGCCATTTTCTTAATGTGGGGATAAAATGTAACATGCAGTCGTTTGTTATGACCAGTGCAAGTTCATGTAAAAATARGCTACCTTCACACTGCTGTTAGTCCATGGTTTTTTGTAGTTTAAAGAGAGCTGCATTAGTTTTGATATGTAGAACATTTTATTATTTTATACTCAGGTATAGATTAGTTGTAAATGCAATGGACATTTCATAGATTCAAAATACAGCAGTCCTTCTGCTGAACACATTTAATACATCTTTATTTATTCTATTTTAGCAAAGCACTAAATTAGGGAGCAGCAAAAGGCCCAGACTCTCCAATTTGTCTAGTCATTTCAGTGGATTTACCTCTGGCAGAATCTAGGCCAAATATTCTGCCCTTAAGCTGGATGGGAAGCATCCTTAACCCAGACTCTGTATCCCCAACAGCTACATCATAAATGTTGTCTTCTACTAATATTGCCACCACCTGCGAGAAGATAAAAGAATCCTCAATCCACAAACAAGATGAAACTTAATTAAATACAGCAATGCCTTAAGATAATTAAGTCCAAAATAAAGACTGGCACCATTTATGCTTGCTAGACCCTTCCTTGTTGCTTGTGACCATTGTGTCAGATACCTGCAGTTTGGTTTCTGGCATGCCAAAACTGCTGGGGCATGGCGATAGCGGCTCTTGTAAGAGAAAGATGGTGAGTTATGAGGGCTGCCAGGCCAGATTCACCGCATCCAGCTTAACTACGTAACCTTGTAATTAGGAGGCCAGACTTGAGGTCCATCTTCCTCCACTGCTGTTCCTGCACTGAGGCTGCCAGTGTGTTCTTCATCTAAGGATGGTTAAACATTGAGGGGCAGGAGCTGTGCTTTTTTTGTCCCTTTGCTGCAAAATGTGTGCTTTTGCAGTCTTTCCTGCCCAGCACTGCTTGAATGCACAGTGGCCCAGCTTCAATTCCCACATCCTCCCTGAGGCTGCCACACTATGGGAGGGTGGCAATGGGCTTCAGACCCTCCCGCCACCACACTGAAAGGAATTTAGTACTACCTACTTGTCCTCCTCTCGAATGCTTTAGGAAAAGGTAAGGCCAGCCAGTGCATGCACTTCCACATACAAGCAGCACACAAGGAATGTTTTCATTAATGTCTAAATATATTAAAAAAAAAAAAAAAAAAAAGGGAAAAAGAAAAAAAGAAAAAGAAAAAAAGAAAAGGAAAAGGAAAAGGAAAGAAAAAAAAGAAAAGAAAAGAAAAGCCAGTAGCCAGTAACAAGTGAACACATTCTTTATTTTCTGAATGGCCAGAAATAATTCAAAAAGTGGGAGAAGTCTGACAAAACCCAACAGCTTGTAGATTTACTCATCTGAAGATGCTTAGGTTACAGGAAAATGTGAAATTAATTTTTCCATCAGTTACTTTTAACAATGCTGAGGCAAACACTGATTATTACACTTACACAACCACAAAGTAAACCAGTCAGTGTTTTAATTGTCTCACTACCACTGCTTTCAAATGTTAACTCTTTAGAATATGACACTTTATTTCAGAACAAATAGTGTCACAAGCCTAAAATATTTTTTTAAAAAATGCTACCATGCAAGCTTTTTAGCTAATCCCAAATAAATTAGTACCCCAGCCTCCCTGTATTTTGAGAACTTCCTTCAGAACAATGTTAGAATATTTGCTATTTAAGCTCTGAAAACAATGCATGTTCCTCAGTACTGAAAAAGGATTACAGCTTCCTCTAGAAAATCATGCTGCTTCCCAGGGAAGTTGAAGAAAATGTGCTGTAGGGAGAGAAGTTGCTAGGGAAGAAGAAACAAAGCCAGAGTTACTGTAAATTATATTCTTGAGCCCATAGTACAGCTGGCTGATGCGAAAGCCAAGTCCAGCAAAGGGACGAGACAAAAGCCGGCCTCATTTGGGGCCAGCTCTGTACTGCCGCGGGGAAGGGTTTGATCAGCTGGCTGCTTGCTGTGGTTAGCAAAAAGCTTGCGATTGCGAGCCGAACGGATGCGTCCCTGGTCGCCCAAGCCTCCCAAGGCAGAGAGCAAGCCTTGGGAAGCGCTGGGCAAACAGCTCCATCCTCAGATTCAACTAGGGGCATTTTTGGAGAGGAGCAAAGACCACAGGTTCTGCAGAGACCAGCACGTGCCGAAGCGACGAGGCAGGCTGGTCAGCTAGCTGCACTGCTAAAGCTCCGGTTCCCCTTTAGCCATCACTAGACCCTTGCAGCATGTGCTGGTTGTATACGAAACCCCACGAATACCGGCAGGCCTTGCACAACAGCCTCTCTGCTGGCAGCCCGGCGGTGGTGCAGGGCTGAGCCCAGAGCAGAAGTCCTCCAGTGACACCAGGCAATGTGGTACCACCCAGGGCAGCTGTGTGGAGGACAGGGAACGGCACCAGCTCTCCCATGCAGCAACAACCTAAGCCCATCCCCAGCACAGGCTCTACGCTGTGTGGCGCTGCCCTGCTTGCCTCCAAGGAGGAACAGCAGCTCCATGGGTTAAGTTTCCTTTATGCCAGAGGATGAAAGCTATTATTAGGTTTATTGTCTTAGCAAGGAAAGCCCAGGAGCTGTCAGCACCCAGCCGTGCTGTTCATGGCCACTGCGTACCCAACTCTCATCCTGCAGTAACACATCCTCTCAGCCAGGCCTGCAAAACCCAAAGACAGGTGAAGGCTGGCTCATACCCTGGTCCTGTCTCAGTGTTTGGGCTGCTACAGACCAAGTTATTTGCACTATCTCAGAGGAGGCCCTGTGTTTTGGGGGGTACCAACCTCCCTGCACAACGCTCGCCAGCTCAGTGGYGGCAGTGGCTGGTGGGGAAGCAAGTTGCAGCAGGGACCAGCAAAGGCAGAAGAGCAATGAGCACCCCGGCACCGGCTCATTCAGCTCTGAACTTTGTGCTTCATGCACAGCCTGCCTTTTTGTTGCCACACAGCAGTACGAGAATAGCAGCAAGGAAAGACCCTCCTGAATCAGCTAGGGCTGCAGCAGCTCTGCAACACAGCGGGTTGCCCAGCCTGGCTCCCAGGAAGGAGTAACTAACGGCATGCAGGCAGCTCTGGCTGGTGCAGCCAAGCAATGCCAGTGCCGGCATTCGCTGGCAGCMCAGCAAGGCCCCAGCGGCGGAGCAGGCACGGGCAATAAAGTGCTGTTTGCTGCAAGTCAACATCTTTCACAAAACTGGAACAGGGATGTGAGACGGGAACCGGGAGGACAAAAAGAGCCGCAGGAACTGCCCTGCAGTGAGGACACCTGTACAAATGAAAGAGGCGCTCGCTCCACAGGCATGTGGTTAATGTGGTTAAAACGGAGGCTCCTGCAAGACCAGCATCATGCAGTGTGAAGCACCACACTGATTTCCAACTTGGAAGGACACTTAAGTCAGTTTATTAGAAGTGATACTAACTAACACCATTCTAAAAATAACATTAGATGGAAACCTGGATGGGTCTTTTAACAGTGCACAATACAATGTTACCAGTAACTCCCGATGCGTAAAGGTGAGGTGAATTAGACACTTTCTGCACAGAAACATAGCTGCAATCAGCTCCATACAGACTGAAAGTTAAACACTGAGTGCGCATGAACCACACGCAGAGGTAGTCACTGCAGCAGAGCGCCCACAGATGTTCCCTTTGCTGTAACAGAGCAGAATAATTGCTAATACACTTTTCACGGAAATAGTTGGGAGTTGTTTCCCAACCATCAAGGAAAAAGGCTTTTTTAAACTCCCTTTGGGAGACTTATTAAGAAGCCATTCCCAAAACGATGTCCCCTCTTTCCTCAGTAGAATTAAGACAAGCTTATGAAACTAAAGTAACATCTTCAATGTTTTAAAACACTTAAATTTAAGCTATTTTAATGKTTTAAAAAGGGAAGAGAGAAGAAATGGGCTGAAATGACATTAATTCTCCTTCCACTGGTTCCTGAAGCGTTAGGGGAAGCTGGCAGGAAGGTTTAGAAAAAGAACCCTGGCACAATCCCTGGGAAAGCCCTCGGATCAGTGACAGGAAAGGGCATCAGACATGCAGTTAGCAATTTTCATGTAAAAAATCAATTTTCTCCAAGAAAAACCCAGAAATCCAGTCACAATAGATAATTCCAAGTCTGACAGTTTCAGCTATTTGTAATCACAGTTTGAACTTCAAGTTTACCCTTGGTTACTGACATTGGGTCATCCACCTTAAAGAGAGAAACTCTAATGTCTCACCTTAAATTCCATTTCTTTTACTATTGCATAAAACTCTCATTTCCCTTTGGGAGAGGAAAGCTAAAACACTTGACCATGACTCTGGTTAACCTTTATTTGAAGAGTCTTGTAATTAGCAAATTTAGCAGAAACTAAGTGAGTTCACATGGAATTAAACCCTTTCTGCTGCAACAAATTTCACCCGAGCTGGGCTATAGGTTGCAGTACAGCGCTCTGTGAAACACTGTGCCGATGAGCAGCTTTCCCTCGTAGACCGCAGCCACCGAGCTCCCCTGCAGCACTGAGCCGTTCTCGGCATACACGCGTGTCACCGTAGGCTTCTCCGAGAGGATGTTCTGGATACGCAGCACCTGCAGGAGGAAGGGAGAATATGTCCACTGAGATGGCTGCGGGTGAAAATTTCCCACAGATGGAACATCAGTATGTTAATTTAAACAAATTATTTAGATAGGTTGATAAGCTGCCGATAAGCACAACAGTTTCACCAAGTGATTCCTGTGATAGGGCCACCAATTCTGCTTCAGTGAAGCATGGTCCATGAAGCCTGGCGCTTTTTTAAAAAGCATTTGTGCAATAGAGAATGCATCCAACCAAGTAAGGCAGTCAGCCCCAGCATTAGGAATGTGCACATTTTTTCCAGGCTAGAAGTTGCCTATATCTACTTGTTTTCTTACCTTTTCCAGAGAGAGTAAACAACTGCCTGATGTTAGAAAGCTACTGCTATTAAACATGATCACTTTTACAAATGTCTTGTGGAAAGTTTAATACAACACTAAAATCAAATGGGCACTAACCAGCCACCTACATGCGCAACAGCTAGCGCTATGATGCAAATACCTCATTGATTTCAAAAGGAAAAAAGAATTACAGCGTCACCTACAACTGAGCTAGACTTGCACAACTAAGTCTTCTGAGTGAGAACATTTCTGGTCTTGCTTTGCACTCAGTCAATATTTTTGTTTTGCAAAGAGGTGCTGGCTCAGTAATTAACACTGTTCATCAAAATCTGATTGTGTAGCCACAGCTGCACAGCAAGCAGCCTAAGGAGTCCACAAGGACTGAACTGCTCAATGGAAATTACACAGTTGTCTCCTAAGTAGCTGAATAGGTGTTTGTTAGCTGTGTATATATCGCTTGAGTTTTCCAGGTGAGATCAGAAGCTATAAGCTGGGCCACAGGGAGGTCTTTGCTTTCACAAAGGCTGGTCAGGCACCAGTTACGTTATGCCAGGATAAGTTGAACAACACAACTTTCTGGCACAAACAGATCCAAGAGACTAGTAAAGTCTCCCAAAACACACCTCAGAGGCAGGAAGATTTTCAGGACTGTAGTAGATCAGCTTCATCCCATTGGGATGACATCCCGTCCAGATGTCTCCAGTGTAAGGGTCAACAAACAAGTTATCGAGTAGAGTGTCCAGCTGCAGCCTCTACCCAACACAGAGGAAAAACAAAACAAAACAAAAAAAAMCAGAGAAGTTAAAGCTATCAGAAGTCCTAGAAGCTAATTATAACACCATCCTATTTTCAGTCATAATCAGTAGACTTATCCAAGACTCTCATCTCACATAACTTTGACTGAAGAAATGTTTCGCATCATTCCACCGTCCAGGGCTGTTTTTCTTTTTCACCATACCCTTTCTGCCCTCCTCCACACCATGCAAAACCTGCTTGCTGCTCCAAACTCTGTCCTGTGGTTGCGTTCACACCTACATTCACGTTCGTTATTTCTGTGCTTTGCGGCTTCGCCTGCACTGACCGAATGAGACTCCCACTCGGGATCCCTGTCTGGTCGCTGGTGTGAGGGCCAAAGACACGAAGTGCTATGAGGGGAGCACAGCATCTCCGCGAACCCGCAGCAGRAGCCATTGCAAGCACAACATCATACGCGAGTGAGGGGGGGATCTGAAGCGTTCATGGAGACTAACCTGCCAATTTGCATATGCCTCTATTCTGAAACCGCAGCACCTTACCTTCACATGGGTTAAATTCCAGTTAGCATGCTTTTCCATAACATGGACACTATGATCAAGTATATCTGCAACATAGATGTACCTTCAAAAGAAAGAACCTCTTAGCAATGTATATGAGTAAGCAGATACCAAAACCAGTCAGTTCCCCATGTGCAAGCCCAGCTCTTTCTACGAGGAAATGCAGCCAACAGCTTTTACACAGCAACAGAAATTCCAAGCAGACCACAGGGCGCCRAACTGAAGCCAACCTGCTGAGGCACTAATGTAGTTTCACGCGGTGCCAGTTCCTCCATTACAACGCTCTGAAACTGGCCTTGGATCATTAGGTACACAAATATACTTTTTTTTTTTTTTAAGACCACCTGTCTAAACCACATAACTAGTTAATACACTCGTACAGACTTTAAGGCTGTAGAAAATTCCCCACTTTCAGAAAAAATGCTGTGCCACTAGTCCTTCCAAGCATTGTATACAAACTTCTTTATCAGCTGGTTAAAATGCAACAACCTTTGATACTACTGCACGCAAACCACTACATAAAGCAGAAAACATTGCCTATAGTTAGAGAGAGGGACATTTTACTTTTGGTCTACAAACACTCCATATTGCTTATATTTTACAGGTAGCACTTTGCCTTACATGAGCCAATTTAGTCACTTTAACCACAGAGGAACTGCATGCACAAATTAGGATTTCAGGATTCTCTTGTGTGATCCAACAGAGTCAGAGGCAAGGAGAAACTTACTTTCGATCAGGTGAAATGTTAATTCCGTTGGCTGAATAAAAGCCAGCTGCTACTTCTTTAACTTCTTTTGGGCTATAGTAAACAACATTTGACCAAGTCAAACCCAAGAACATCTCCAAGAACATCAAGATGAAGTCAGAGAAGTAGTGGTCATTGGTAGCATAGAAGCTGTCTGGTCCCACAGCTACTATATCATTCACACTAAAAAAAAAAATAATAATAATAGAGAGAGAGAGAAATAAGAAAAGAATTAAATGAGAGCTRTGAACAAGTTTTGCAGGATTGCCCAGAATCCAGCCGTGATACAGTTACTCAAAAGGTGCTGCAATTACAGATGGCATTTCAGATACACACTGTGTTTTTTAGACTGTTTTTGCTTTCAGTTTGTTTTACATGGGCCAGAACTATAAAGCGCTGAGACTTGAACAAGACCATGGGGCATTAATCAGTGATTTGGCTACCTGTTTACAAGCCCACAGAGACTTTCCGCTCTCTTTATTACACYCAGCTGGAAAACAGAGAATCGCTAGGTGTTGTGACAACTTAATTTTTCAAGCTCCCTTCATATTGCAATCATTTTGCAGCAGCATAGACCAAGAAAATTTTGTAGGTAGCAAAAAAAGAAAAGCTAAAAATCTACACATTTTCTACTGTGTAGCAAATTCGGGATAACAGAACATCTGAAGATTCTTACAGGCAGTGAACTAAGACTGGGTTACATGAGAGGAGGAGAAAAGGATGCCAAACTAAGATAATTCACTGGCATCAATCGACAGAGTTTAAGACTGATTTAGTGATATTTCGCAACTATTAAAATTTCTCATTCACAAAAGAGACTGGAAAAACACAGTACTTGATTACACAGCTAAGAAGTAATCAATGAGAGAAACAGGAAAGCCTTTTGAAAGAGAAAAGCTCTCTTATTAATATTACCCTAAATATAAAATTACCTTACTTTGGATTTTACCAGAAGCAGCCTATTCTTAGATGGGGGAAGACTGTATTTGGATCCAATACCTTGACAGAAGGTCATGTCGAACAGTTTTCAGGTGTACAAGAGAATTGTCATCTTCTGAAAATTTAAATACTTCTACAGTGCTCTTCTGATGTGGATGATTCACAACAAAGAGGTACACGGAGTCATCTTAAAAAAAAAGAGAAAAGAAAACAGCTGAATTTCACTAGGCCTCTGCAACTGCTTGAATCTCTAAGCATCCACAGCTCTGACCAGCCTCATTACAGAGCACATGTTGGTTTTGGGGCATTTAGCTCATGGCTTTTCAGAGGCAGAAGGACGAAGTACCAAAGATCTGCCACCCCATACAGCAGGATGCCAGCACAACCGGATCCAGATCCCCAACCTTTGTTTGACTTGTCTCTCTCCTGAGAACTGCCATGTAAACTAGATTTTTACTATTTCAACCAAGGGAGGAAGAAAACAGGGCTCCACCTTTGCATCCAAGCCAATGGGTGCTGCAGGCAGACTCACTGTGGTGCCTGGTTGCGTGCAATAGCCACTGCCGGCTGGGAAGGAGGCCTTCTGGTGGCCTTGCTAAAAACCTCATCGAAAGGACAGGGAGAAGAGAGAGGAAGGAGAGTATGAAGGATCCTTTATTGGTGGTAATAGCCTTCCATGGGAGAACATTAGCCACCTCATGTCTTGGCCACAGAGTACCTGAGATTCTGGGTCTATAATTTACACTTTAGCCAGAGAAGTCCCCCTTCTGGTCACTACTGGACTGTGGAGCACACCTCTTGAAAATCCTTGAGCTCAAGGGTGAGATAGAGTAAGTGACTAAAAGAAACTTGAGGTGGTGTCAACACTTGAAACATTTCCTGTGTTTTCTTTCCTTTCAGTTTATAGAACACCTTTCTGCCTGAAAACGTTTTTCTCTCCCACCAAGTACAGGCTATTGGGAGTGCAACGCAAGGCAGTGAAGGGATTTCTGCTTGCACTCTCTGGGCTGAGGTTCGCTGCCATCTGCAATTAAAGCTCTCTTTACCTTCATCTATGTAAGTGCTGATCCCATGAGGGCTAAACGATGCCAGATCAAATCCACGGCTGATTCTCAGTTCAACTGCTCTTGGATTTTCTTCAATCAGATCCATCAAAAATATTTCCCCTGGCTTGTCTGGTGCAAAGTTGTGCATGCCTGGATATTTCAAACCCTGTAAAATCAAAATGTCACATGATCATTCCAGGGGGAAAGGTAACAGGAGCATAACAAGGCTGAAAATGGTGAAGCCTAGTTGGGACTTGTAAGCACACATCAGGATCTCCTCCAGCTTCCTGCCCCAAAGCAGGCAGAGGAGGGACAGGCTCTGCTCTCCCCAGTGAACCCCCAGTTCACAGTGCAGTGGTGTCAGCAGCACCAAGGCAGTGAGGAGCTGTGCTCCTGGGCACACGGCATCACTTACCAGCCGTGTCAGGCTCCTGACTGGGGCATCCTCCCCATCACCCTGCACCCACCTCCTTCCCAGGGAGATGGGCAAGGATGGGGGAATGAGGCAGGCAGCTGCATACAGGCCAAGCCCTGCTACCAAAATCCCTCCTTTCTTCCTCAAAGCAGCCTAATAAGCCTTCACCGTTCACCCTCTGCCAGCACAGGCTGCAGGCTCATCTTGGAGAGACCCAGCTGCTAGGCAAGCAGAGCACCAGCACCAGGGAAGGGACTGATACGCACAGGAAGACACCAAAAACCCACCCGAGCCTCCGATGCCACAGCAATGACTGCAGCTTCCCACCAGCCCCTCGCCCTGCACACAGCCCCGCATGATCCTGCAGCTCTGGGCTGCATGGCTCATCCCAGCCAACTTCAGCCCTGCAAAACCACGCCAAGGGAACACCTTCACCCAGGCTCCCCCCGTATTTTGAAATCACTCTTTGAACAATCACACTGGGGGAAAAACTGGAAGTCCAGCACAGTTAAGTGCATCCAACAGAAGCACAGTAAAGTCATGGTGAACAGCAGCAGTGTGATAGCTCACAATTTCTGTCATGAATTTTGCAACTTATTGCTCTCTTGAAGTTCCTAGAGCACGTAAATGAAAATAGCAGCTTTTGTTTTAGAAAGCAATTCCTAGCCCTCTTGATTGCAAAAAAAGCTTGAAAACATAAGTCCTAAAGCCCCCCCCCCCCAAAAAAAACCCCAAACCCCACAGGAACAATGAAGTCAACACATAAAATCGGGGGGGGGGGGTTAAGATAGGAAATTAACACTCATTTTTAACAAGGGAGAGGTTTGACATTTCAACGTTTCAAGTAAGCAGCATGAGAGAAATTCAAAGTTAGGCAGGGAGATGAGCAAATGCAGTAGGATACCCGTGTTAGAGCCACCACCACCACCATTTCTAAGTTGAAAAATGCACTTGCTCAAAGAGGAGGAAATGCTGGCTAAGCTGAGTCAAGCCTGTGCTATTCCTCGGGCGCCACGCTTGTAGGAAAAGAGTGCGTCTGGCAATTTCCATCTATTGCTTCTGTAGGGAACAAATCAGGCGAGCCCTGCCCAGGGAGGAGCACAGACACTTACGGAGCTAATGAAGGCCAGCCCATTAGGGAGTATGTCGACGTCTTCCGAACCCCTTTCTGCAAAGACAGAGAAAAACAGTTTTTTCAGAAGATGTTAAGCATTCCCTGCTGAACAACCTTCTGTTGACTGCATCTCCAGCTCTCACAAATGCTCCTTTCTGCTATGACGGCACAACTGATGAAGTGCAGTGGAGAAAGCAGCARCGGCTGCAGTAATTATTAAAAGCGATAGCAAAAGGCCCCCAGCTTTGGCCTTTAATGCTCCATATTCTGCAACAGCACTTAAATTCACTTCTTGCTTCTCCTCCCAGGCTGGCCACAGACACAAGGTGCCCCCTGAGCTCATGAAGTTTCTCTCCCTGTGCTGCACTCCCTGGGCTCACAGGCCACGTCTACACGGGATGAATCACCCATTTTTGACAATTATGATGTTCTGCAGCAACCGATTAGCGCCCACTTTCGATGAAGTGATTTTTCGGGGCAGGACCATAGTGATCACTTGACCCGTACACTTACGTAACGCAGCCTGGGAGAATTTCATACGCTAATTCCAGTAGTTGAGCTGGGACATTTCATTAAGATGGATAGCCAAATATTTAATTAAAGCTCTCAAGTGACAGCAAAACTACCGTATCTGTAACAACTAAGAGGTTTAATAGTTAGACCACATTTTTAACCGTGAGTAATCATTTCCAATTTTGCCCATTACTGTAATATTTCTCCCTGTTAGAAAAAGAAGACCCTTTAGTAAGAACACTAAGTAATTTTAGACTGTGATCAAGTACTCTCCACAGAGTATTTAGTCCAATGCTCAAGTATGTTTGCCAGCCTGCGCTTTCATAGCTTCTCCGAGAAGCCTCCCTGCTTTTCTCCAAAATGCAGCCAGAATTCCAGATAAGCTGGTTTCCAGAAAATGACTGTGTTAAACCCACCTGAGAGCTTCTACTGCAGGAGGAAAACGCTCTCCAGGTTTTATTTAACAAGGCAGCCAACACAGAGCTTTTCCACCCAGCCTTCCCCAGCTCTCTGTGCGGCGGGTGCCAGCAGTGGCTCTGTCCCAGGGAAGACCCCAGGACCCTGCGATAAGCCGGTGGCTCCCCAAATCATGCGTGGCCGGCAGAGACATGCTGGCGCGGAGATCCTGAAGGGCTGCCTGCGGAGGGGGAAGATGCCAGGAGCTGGCTACGCAGACATGGTTTTGGACCTCCATCCCTGTGGGCAGCAAAGCCTTCGAAGGCAGGACAACGGAGAAGCGCTCTGCCTGCACAGCCTGCTCCCGAGGGAAAGAGCCTGCAAAATCCTCAGGTTTCTCGTTTGCTTTTCTGTAACTCCTAAACATCCCAGCACAAGTCTGGCCAAGCTATAATTTATCCAGAGGCCACCGAAAAACATTAAAATACGTCAACACCTTGTGGGGAGGAACCAGATCCCAAAACTCGCCAGTCCAATTAAGTGTGGCAGCTGCTGGGCTACAGCCGGACGTTCCCCTCCAGCAGGGCCCAGGGAAGACGCGGCAGCGCGGCCGCCCCGGCAGCAGCACTCTTTCTGCGTACGGTGGCTGAGTTTGGACTGGGCTCAGGCGGGGGGCCTGAAACATTTAGAAGTGCCCTGAAACACTTAGACCCTCGTGTTTTTCAAYGAAAACTTTGAATTCGGGTGTTTCGGCTCTACTCATATCCTGGTTTAAACAAAATGTTCCTTTCCATTTTTTTGGCCCCAGCTCAATGTCTCGCCAGGCCCACCTTCCTTTTTGAAATGGGCAATTAGTGGCAATTCCCCCCTCCCGGCATTGCTGCACAGACAACAACATAAATACATTTGGAGAGGCTCCCTCACCGGGGTGACACGAGCCAGCCAGCCAGCTTTGCTGCTGCAGCAGACTGGCGCGTGAACACATCGAGTGAGATATAATCATTTATCCCTGCTGAACGAGGCTGCCAAGCAGAGAGAGGAGAAAGCTCATTGGAAGCGGCCAGTTAAAAAGTACCCGTTCATGATGGACGTTATGATGGAAGTAAGAGAGCACTGCACTAAACCACCTGCTGCTACTTAAAAAGAAATTGCACAGCAAAGCAAATTTTGGCCACTTCTCAGCTAGATTTGGGTAAAAGAGAGCAAAAGCAGTGAGAAGACCAATGCAATGCTTATTCAGCTTGATCTTGCTGGGCCACTACTGCCGAGACTGCAGAGGCGAAAGGTTATATACACGGAGCTGCAGGTAACGGCCCGGGCTCATCCTAAGAGGACCCACTCTGGGCAGGCTCTGCACTGCCACTGGCACGGGGCTGCACGAGACCGAAGAGCTGGCAACTTATTCACTAGGTATCTGAAAGTTACCTGCATTTCACTATTTAACTGTACCACCGAACCCACTTTGTCCACTGAGCTATCTGAATAGGTAGGTTTTTTTTAAAAAAATATTAAAGATACCAAGAAAAATCACTGTTTACCCTAGAAAATTTATATTTTATTGTTCTCTATTTTATCATAGTATGAATTATTCTGCAGAGGCACCTAACAACAAAAAATTGGATTTTGTGTCCCAAAGCAAGTGAATTTCACATCTATATCCCCTGCATTTTTCTAAGATGCAAGTATTTACAGCAATTCCTATAGCAGCTTCTTGAACTTAAGGAATTACTTCAGGACATGTGGTTAATTTATTATAAACCACTAACATGATTAGGGCACCATAAAAGTCAGAAGATACTGTTCATTTGACAAATACAGAATTTTCTACATATTTGTGGATGAGGTTTAGGRCAAACTGCAATTTTTTATCAGTTTGTTCAATGTTTGCAGCTGTGTTTATATTGCACAATATTTGAAAAGCAGAACAGATCAAAGTCTTAAAAAAAAAAGAGAGAGAGAGAGAGAAAGAAAGGAGGAAAATGTGCATAAAAATAAGGGTCCACTAGAGAATTTTTCTGTTTGCTCTGGGTTTGGTTCCATTACTACTGATGCATTGCTTTTAACATAATTACAATAGACTACACCAGATGCTCCATGTTTTTCTGTGTACAGAATGGGTAGTTTAAAATTATTTTGTACAGAGCTTATCCAGCTTATTACCTATGTCCCACTTAAGAGACCAGTAGGATTATTTTAATGGTTAAAATAAAAACAGTGTTTATTCAGCTTTATCATGGCATTTTAAAGGAAAAAGGCCCAGAAGGACCAAGATRCACATGTAGAAAGATACCTTACATAGCTACAGTCACTCACATGAGCAGCCTTACAGATCTGAGCCCAGCAAAATCTCTGGTTTGAATTGCATTACTCATGCAGCACCTAGGTGTTAGGGCTCCCCAAGCTCCCTTAGTAATATAACCTGTGCCCAGTCATATTAAGTGAATTTTGGAAGACAGTTGGGGGAAGATGAAAACTTTTTAAATTGCAAACATCCTTTGTTTTCACTATTTCTGCCACATCAGACCCATAGAGTTAGGTTCTTCATTTTGCTTTTTCCTAAAGGCCAGCAGACGACAGCCTAAACGCGATACAAGGTGCCCAGCCCCAGGCGCAGGGAGCGTCGCAACAGCAAAGTGAGAAGCAGAAACAAAACTTTGTAAACTGTTCAGCTGCAGCTGCTGAGCAAAGTGGCATTCGCAGAATTCACCTAATCTTCACGTAAATGTCAGGCACCAAAACCAAGGTATTGTTCATCATTTTGGTTGGAAATTAAACTGAACTGTATTCGCATTTTCCAGCTTTCCATCTTTCCTCAACAGAACAAGCATTTTTGCGAACTCTTGTAAAGAGTGAAATAGTGAAAGAATCACTCAAAAATGATTTTTATATGAATCATCATCAAAGAGGCATTATCCTGAGTCTTGCATGAGTAAATCATAGCTCAGTCTAGAAGACTTGGAGAGTTTTTTCAGGTGTGATTTCTAAAGACTTATTCTGCACATAACCCCAGGCAAGGGAATATTGCATACATTCATTAATTGCTGCAATCTGACTTCATAAAGATTTCTGATTCCTGAAACAAGGAAGAGGCAAGATTTACGAAATCGACCCTGTGACTCAGCAAGGCTGTTAAATCTCAAAGGCAAGGCTTTAAATCTCATCCAAAGATTTCTTTTTTTTTTAAACACATGCAAAATCCATGCAAATTTCAACAGAGCACAGACATTTCCAAAACACTAAGGAGGAAAGTACCCCAGCTATTAAGCCTGTATTAAGCTTGAAAATTAAAATTTGAGGGGTGGGGAGACACATCGCATGTTTAAAGCTATCAATATTATACTCTGGTTATACTAAAGGGAGAAAAAAAATACAGAAAAAAATTCTCTGGTGTTAAATGCTTGACCTAAAGTACAAAGTCAACATTTCAACCACTCTGTTAAACCTCTTCACAGACTAGACTGTGATCACAAATACGACCCCTTGGTCTTCGCAACCGTAAGGTTAAATTGTGCAACCACGCTGAGCTCCTGCGCACAGAGTGGTACAAGCGCTCTCCTAAATCTCCACGAAATGGGGCGTTAGGGGAGGCAATCCTGGCTGGTGTTGAGCAAGCCGGCCCCCGTCAGCCTCTCCTTAGCCGCACGCCCGTGCTATTCCCCGAAAGCGTCCGACCTCGCACAGATCCTGTCCAAGAGGCGTCACCAGCTGATGGCCACCTGACGGCACCCGCCTCAACAGCGGGCGCACCCTCATCTAAAAGCCAAATCATTTCCTAAGTGGCTTAACGAAGGAGAAACATTTGCAAAGTACTGATTTTCAAGAAAAGGGACAGCAACATTAAATGCCAAAGACAAAAGCTATCACGCCAAAATAGCTGGTTTTTCAGTATAATCTTCTGCTGCTGCTTCTCCCTACCTAAGAGTCCAAGTAACAAAATATTTTTGAAAGCTAAATGAGCATTTTATTTTCAGGATCAGGCTCAGAAGCTGGCTTTAACAACCAGTTTTAAACTAAGACTGGACAAAAGCAGAGGACTCGGCCCTTTTGAGCACCTACCGATGCCTTTAACAAGCCGGCAGTTCGGGAGCTCTACTGGGTCGACTTCCCGCGAAGCATTGAGTCTCCTCCTGCGAGCAGAAAGAGCAGAGTTAACCGCACACAGACAGTTTTAAAACAAGTAACACTCCCAGCATATCTTTATTTTAGCTTTATTGCCTGCCATATCCCAGCAACATATCAGCTATAAAATATCACATAAGCAAAACCCAGTACTGACAACAGCAACTGCTCCAAATCACTGCAGTGGTTTGGAGATTTTTTTTTCTTTCAGAGATTGATTCTCCTATACTGAGCAGCTTCAGGGACTTGACTTTGTTCATGAGCTTCAGGAACAAGTTTTCATGAGCTTACATCACCCACTACAGCTAAAACACACAACAAAATGACGTAATCAGCCACACGTTTTCTTCAGGTCTCAGCTGCCTAAATATAGTAGCACTCTGCATAAGTTAGGACCAATTTTTTAGATGAGGAGAGGGCAACCTTTTACTCCATCCCACTGGCCATTTTTGGTGACTAGGTCACCGGTCGTTACACTTTCTTCATTACTTATTCTACATTCAAATTAGCAAGAGTATTGTTGCAAGGCAGGACTACTCATTTCCTAATGCCAAGCAGTACCTGGTACGATGATTTTCAGCAATTACCCCTTTCCTTCATCTTCTCTCCAGCTTCCCACCCACAGCATCATCATTCAGCTGTGCTTATGGTACCCCTGAATACCTACAGTGTTAGATCTGGGCAGGCACTGCCAGACTAGAGGTAGGTATGACGCACACACAGCCAAGTATCTGCTAGCAGATACAAATGGGCATCCACATATTAATTCCTATTTCTCCCTCTCCTCCCTTACGAGATGTGTACGATACTGTATGAAAGGCACCTCAGTACCAGGACCGCTGTGTCTGACCATGTGGTCCCCACACCATAAGCAAATACTTGTGCTTCCACATAAAAATGTCAAGCAAGTGTGCTAGATTGTTTTTTTCAAAAGAAAGCTTTAAAACTAATGTATTCTACTTTTTTGCATCTCTGTCATGCACACTTTCTGAGGATGTACTTGCTCAAAGGATAGGGAATCCTGTATTTAAAGATCCTGTAGCAAAATCTAGCCATGTTTATGTTATAGTTTTAGGCATAAACTTAACAGCAAAATCAGTCTGTGGCATGAGAAATATGTGATACGGCTGAGCAYTGTTATAGTATTTAAGTCCTGCATTCTTTTAATTGCCTTATTTATAAATTTGAAATTGATTCAATACTGTATCTTTGCCACATAGAAGCCATCGGAGTTCTTAACATAAGGCAAGGAAAAGAAAAAAAAGAAAGAAAAGGATAAAAAAAGGCAGGGGAGAGCAAGGGAAAGGAGTCAACTTTAACTCTGCGAGCAGGTTGCCGCTGGGCAGGGCTGGCAGGCGGCCGGGAAGGGTTTCCCACGCTCGCCCCCGTCGCGCGCCGCCTCACCCTCTTCCACGATCCCCCCCGTCTCCTCTCCTGGCGCAGCCTAATCCGCGAGGCCCAGAGGTCTGCGGTTCCCACGCGGCCGCCAGCCGCTCCACAGCACCCGCGTGCCGCTGGCTCGGGCGGTCRTGCCCTACGCTAACGCTGCTGCTGCCTCGCGACTTTTCCCTCTCCTCTCTGCACCAGATTTTACAGAGCAATCGGCAGCCGCCGCGGCACCAGCACAGCCGGACTCCGGCAGCTGCCAGCAAGCGAYGGTAACGTCCCGACGGCATTCCCAGGTAAACACTTCATGAACTGGAATGGRAGTAATTTGAAAGGACACTGGTCACAAGCCTGCAGCATATAGAGAGGCTTTTTCCGAATGTSTCCGTTTATCTAGCTCAGGCAGCCTCAGCTCCGCAGCTGCTAGCCTAGACAGCTAACTGACCTTACTAAAAGTAGATCAGATCTGCAAACTGTAGGGGATGCAACTTCAAAAAAACCCCAGGAATTCTGCTACTTGGTGCAACTCCAGTGAACGGGACCTTTTCCCACCCAATCTGTTATTCTAATTAAAGTCCACAACCTCCCATTCTCCTTCCCAAGACCCAGGGAACAGGCACTGCTTTTCTTTGAGCAGCAACCTCTTACATATTCAAAGCCTCTCTCTCTCCATTTCCTCTTCTCCGGACTAACCAGTCCCAGATCATTCCTTTTTTCCCTGATGGGACTGAAAAACACACCCTCTTATTTTTTTTTTGCTCCCAGTTCTCTTCAAATGGCCAGAATCTTTCCGGAAGCACACTGCTGTTTTGCACACAGTATCCAAGCGGAGGGCCTTATCAATACAGCGGGTTATGAAATGATGACACTGGCTGTTTTTATATATATAAACACACACACACATATATGAACAGTAATGTCATATATGTATATTTTCTGAGGAAAACAGTAATACAGCATTATTCACTTTCAAGTTTTACAAATTAGAGAGGTTCTTCAGAAAAGAACTAGCAACTTTAAAAAGTCAATGGCATAATTCAGTGTTACTTCAATCAGTAATGCACAAGAACTTTACTTAGCAAGGATTTCAAAAATTCAACTATAAGAAGAAAACATGAAATTTAATACCTTTAATGATTAAAATATCTGAGAATATAAACCAGTCAGTTATATCCAATTCTGTTTTTCAAATAACTTTAGTAATTGAGAACTATTACTATAGTCAAACCCAGCAGCAGAGCATGTGAATAAGATATCTCCCTTTCTATAAAGGAGTCAAAACTTACGTCCATTTTACAGGTAATGTCCATTTTAGACCACTAAACCTGTGGAATCGGGCCCTATATCTGGAGGCTTGCACCCCCCCGGACACACCGTGGCGCACAGAAGCTGCAGGACTCCCCTCTCCTCCCAGCCCTCTGGGAAGAAGTCCAGGAATATATCGGTATGTTTTCAGCTGCACAAGCCATGAGCTCGAGTTCATTTTGAGCTATCCGCAACATAATAGATGCATAAACAAACCTGATTTAAAAGAATGAGATTTCTAAGGTCCTGAAGACTTGTAACAACTCTTCTGGTCTTACTATCTTTTAAGTAGTTCAGGGATTCTTGTTTCACAGCTTTTAGAGACAACATACCAAACTCAAAAGAAGCAACAAAAGCCTTTGCTGGAGTCCTGTCTTCTGGGTGGGGGCTGGTAGCAGAGAGGCCTGGCAAGAATTAATAACACCACCCCACACTTTCTCCTCCCAAGGCTGCAAAAAATGAATTTAGAGTACATTGTTATCTGAAGTTGTATGTTTACAAACTCCACCACAGCCTTATGGCCTGCTGCTATGCTGCAGCTTGCTGAATACACAGGAAAAAAAACAGGAAAAAAAACACAGAATGCTACAGACACTCTGAGTAGCCTGCTTCTAACAGGAGAGCCTACTCTACCAGATTCCCAATATTGCAGTTGTGCATTTGATTTGGGGGGAGGGACAGGACCGTCTCCTCACAGTGCTTTGAAACACTCCCCTCAACTAAAGCCTGGGAAGGCGTCCCAGCTCCACCTCTTCCCAGCCTGTGAAACTCGGCAGCAGGAGGGACTTGTCACCAGCCCAGTGACTGCTGCCGTTAGGTGGATGCAGTGCAAGTACACCTATATGGGGTACTTTGGTCCAGCAAGCACAGACCTCCTTCTGTAATTAGCTACAATTACTACATAACCAGAAATCGGTTAGTTGGATGCTGTTACACGGTCACTTCTCCAGCCTAAAATAACTAGTTACATATTCACATTCACATCTCACGGCCCATCAGTTTGACACCCCTGGGCGCTTCAGCTCAGAGTGGGTGAGCTTACGACTTAGATCCCAGAAGTGCATGCCCTGCCAGAGGAAACCTCACGTACATGGGGCCAGCATGAGCCAGAAGTCGGCCGCAGCAGAAAATAAAGCAAGAGTTTCTGGCAGTGGGATTTCCACTTACTGTCTGGCCAACCGGCGGGACAGGAGGTAAAGCTGCAGATGCCAGTTGCGGCAATGCATCTGCGCGCCCCCCCCCCACCAGCAGCTGCCCCGGCGACAAGGCTGGCGCCGGCCCCTGGCCCAGGGTACCACCTGCCTTGGGCCGCCCGGACCCCGCCGGCCCCGGGGGGGCTCGCATCCCCCTTTACGTCGGGTTTAGGCCTGAGCAGCGTTATCAGGGGAGCGCGGCTCCCGGCGCGAGGCCGGCGGTGGGGAGCGCGCCGGGCGCCCCCTCGGACAGGGCGCTCGGCGGCGGCACGGCCGCGGC